>NC_087207.1:98537554-98550054 GCF_015104395.2 Macrobrachium nipponense | reverse complement strand
ACACACACACATATATATATATATATATATATATATATATATATATATATATCATATCTATATATATATATCTATATATATATAATATATATATATATATATTCTATATATATATATATATATATATATAGATATATATATAGATATATATATCTATATCTATATATATATATATATATATTATATATATATAGATATATATAGATATATATATATATATATATATATATATATATATATATATACTCGTATATATATGTATATATACACTCTTCAATTATGTTTGTTGTTTGAAAAAGTCGAAATTTGAAACCGAGTATGGCAATTCATGTGGCTATATTTGGATGCAATGCAGTTGCGGACTTGGCTGATTATGCAAATTTACTATTTGCATGGTAAAGTGAAAGTAAACTTTATAGATTACTTCAAAATATTTTTTTGAATGTCGTAATAATTAATCCTATTCCAATTTCAGCAGTTGGCTTTTGTAAAAGTGATGTATATGTTTTACAAGAATGTCTTTTTCTTCCATCATAATAATTTGTAATGTTCTCTTTCAAGGATAAAATCCTTCTTATCCGTGTATTGTAAACTCATTTTCGGTTACTTGGGGAGTAAGCCTACAAACTATTTTGCTGTAGTTGTTGTTGTTGTTGTTGTGGGGGAGTTGGCTAGGAAAGCCTAAAAACGTCTAGGTAAAGTGTCTTGCGTTGAGTTAAAGTTACAGGAATTTTAGGATAGGATATTTATGATTTATTTATTAGAATGAAAATGTAAAAAATAAAATAATTTGCTTGTTAAACAGTACAGAAAAAGGATTTCTAAAAAAAAATATAGCTTCTTTATTTTAATTTTCGTTGGTGGAACAACCCTCTATTTGAGTGTAGATTTTAGCAAGCGCCCTGAGTAAGCTGGAGGTCTGATCACACCTTGTTTTTCCTTCATAAGAAAGAATATTTCACTGCTTATCTAATTAAGCATATAACTCATTGATTGATTGAATAAAAAAGTCAGGCCACTGGCCAACAATTGGCCCCTATGACTTCATTCAGCACTAAAAATAATACTTAAGCAATTGCCAAGAGAAGTTTAAAGAAATAAGAAGGAAGAAAGAGAATATGAACGGAGGTATAGTAAAAAGAATGAAAGGAGTTGCAACTAGGAGCAAGAGGGACGCTGCAAAGAACCTTAAGTAATGCCACTGACGGCACAATGGCGCCCCCCCCCCCACTCCCCTTACTTGATAAGTAAGTATATGGTTACACAGCATTCAAGGCTCTTGGTTGAAAAACGAACCAATCGGAAAATCAAATTCATTTAATGATTTAAACATTAGAATCGTTTGTTCTCCATTGCATATCCAGGATTCAAATTCGTGAGGTCTATGCTAGTTTACACCAGGAAGGGATATTTTGCCAGGCGCCTGGGTTAGGTTAGGTGAGATTAAGTTGATTTGAGTTTGGTTAAGTTAAGGTAGGTTAGGTTAGGTTAGGTTAGGTTAGATTAGATTAGAACCTAGACAATAATTTGAGTGTAGGTAACATAATGAATTTATTTGCAAGAAAATTCTATGGTTAGTCTTTGAGATATGGCGTCCCTCTTCTTTTAGGGAAAGGTCGCCCAGTACACGTTTGCATCTCTGGGAAATGCATCCGGGATGTTTTAATAAAAACAAGTTCTAAAATTTAAGGAAAAAATATCAGAGTTCTTGCTTTTCTTATGAAACAAAATTGTAATTTTTCTATTTCCATTCTATTTTGTTTTCGTTTTCTACATTACAAGAATTTACCTGTGTGTTTTCGCCCGTTCATTTCCGTGCATTCCTTCGTACGAACAAAAAATAAGAGCCAGATACAAGCAGTAAGATTCTACAATACAAGTTGAATGATATTAGGGTAGCAATACACTGCATCTTGGCCTGAACTTCTAAACCATTAGCTCTATTAAGCCTTGGCCGTTTAATACTCATTTAGACGTAGCAGGCCAGTTTTAGTTTAGTTTAGTACATATTATATATATATGGGGAGCTGTGGTTTTCACCCTGGCAATAAGCACGTACTATATACGAGTAAACCGTTCCTTGTTCTCGCGTCCTTTCAAGGCCAATCTGCTTATACACGGATTATCCAGACTTCAGGCGATCTGGTGGATCATACTACACGATAACAATGCCTCCCTTTCTCCTGTTACCCCAGTTTCTATCATTTCCCTCAAGTAATACTTCATTTGGTTAACGAAAGTGAATAGACAACAGAACGAATAAATAAAAAACCGAAGAGGTCATTCAGTGCTGAAAGAACAATTTTGGTGTAAAAAATGTAACGGGAGGAAGACCACTCAGCAGCAGCGCTATGAAACAATCGCTGGAAGAGGGTGGAAAGTAAGATGGAAGAAGGAATATGAAAGGAGGTACAGTAAAAAGTATGAAAGGGGTTGCAGCTAGGGGCCGAAGGGACGCTGCAAAGAATCCAAAGTATTGACTACAGTGCAGTGACGGCCCTACCTCACTACGGGGCTAAAGATTCAGTAACTCGGTAGTAATGATTTTTATCACATCACCGTGACATTTTTTTTCATATACTATCATTAAGCTGCAAATGTCATTTAATATCCAATTCGCTCCACATCGGGAATAATACCGAAGGGGCAATATCATTGTTAACTATCGGTGGTAGAATACTCGTCGCTGAAGTCTTTGATTATTATTATTGGTGGTTCGACCCATCAGGTGACGATCACCTACCATTTATAATTCCCCTCTGGTGTTATTCCCGAGCCAGAACGAATTGTATATTAAATGACATTTGTAGCTTAATTTTTGTGAATAGTAATCAATATCATCATCGTTACCGTGTGACGTCATTGTAAGGCCGACCTGTCTTGGTTAGTTCTGGCTTTTCTTTACGGCAGTTCGCGCGTGGTTCTGCTTCGTCCAGCCGTTTCATGTTTACTGCAGTGATTAGTGATTGGGGAATTTTTCTTTTGTGCAACTCCGGAACGTTTGCAACCTTATCAAGCGTTTGGAGGAGGGGGAAGCCCTACAGGAAAGAAACTTAAGGAACTGAATTCCATACTACTAGAGGAGACCGACGTTCTCACGCTTAAAGGAAGCGCTAAAGGTGAGTTGTTGGTAAAACCTATAAAATCTGATGGTTTAATGAGTGACGTAGCTCTTTGGTCCGACGAAGCCTCCTTTCACCTGAGTGACGAAAAGGGTTAGCGTGTGTGGCGTGCCCCAGAAGCAGACCCCCCTTACCGAGAACCTCAAATGTCAGGCACCCCCAGTATACCTTATGGCGTGGGGTCTTTTGCCATAGCGGTTCGGGGGATGTGGATTATTCTCCCCCCAAATGAGACAGTGGCGATGGAGGTCGACTGCAGGCTTCTGAGCCAGCATTTGGAGAGTTCGTTTGAGAAGAGACCCCGACGTCGACATTTCAGCAAGACGGTGCTCCTGCCCATAATGCCAAAATAACAAAGGGGTGGTTGAAGGACCGCCATATTGACTTGATCCCTAACTGGACTGGGTGATTCTCCGGATCTGTCGCCCGCTGGAAACCTTCAGGATGTAATGAAGCAGCAGTTAAGGGGTTCGGATGCGTCCTCTCTGGAGAAGTGGGTGACACTGCGCGACTTCTGGGCGTCCCTCAAGGGGGTTCTCTCGACCCCGAAGTTTTGAGGAACCTTCCTGATTACAAGAGGGTCAACCCCTCCCCCCGTCAAAAGGTCTTCTGTAGGAAGAGGAAGAGTGTTGTTACCAATTAGTACTTTTGGTGAGTACACATTTCTTTTTCTTTGATTTTATTGGCTTTTTTTTATTGAATTTTATCGATGGTATTAGTGAAACTGGATTTGAAAGGGGATTTATAACAATGTAGCGTTAATAAATATATATAAATTAATGAGGAAATTGTTTTTGGTCTAAGCATTACAAATCAAAGAAAAATCTCTTAATCATTTTTAAGTGAAAACATCGCAGTTAAACATCCAATTAACACTGTTTCCCAGACATGAGGCCAAGATAGAGTTTGAGACAGTACTGTTGATATTGCAAAATCAAATTCGTCATTAATGACACAATTTTTTTCTTGCGTCGCATTTCTTCCCTTATTCGATTGGGGTTTTCTTATTTCCTTATTTTCCCAAATATGTTTCCCACCTGGAATTTATCCAAATATAAATGTCCCCTGACTGTGTCGTTCGGTCCTTTTCTTATCACTCTGAAGCCCTATCTTCCTTTAGCTTTTCCGTGTTCATCCATCTCTTTATTATTTATTTATCTGTTTTTGAGTTCATCAATCTGTTTATTTATTTATTTATCTATTTTTGAGTTCATCAATCTGTATATTTGTTCATTTATTTTTTTCAGTTCATCCATCTGTTTATTTTTTAGTTCACCCATCTGTTTATTTTCTTTAGTTTATCCATCTGTTTATTCATTTATCTTATTTTAGTTCATAAATCTGTTTATTTTTTAAGTTCATCCATCTGTTTATTAATTTATCTTATTTTAGTTCATCCGTCTGTTTATTTTTTTTAGTTCATCCATCTGTTTATTTTCTTTAGTTCATCCATCTTTTAATTTATTTACTTATTTATTTGAGTTCATCCATCTGTTTATTTATTTTTTAGGTCATCCATCTGTTTATTTACTTATTTTTTAAAGTTCATCCATCTGTTTATTTATTTATTTTTTTATACTTAGCGCAAACTCTACAACATTAATATTTGTATTTCTAGTTCGTCATGAAACCATGCGTATAGCTACTCTTAATTACGAGTTGCTTGTATATTTCCCCTTCATTCTCAACCACAACAATAATTCATCCTTCAAGGGCTTTATAAAACTCCCTTCGGGGAAGGCGTTCAAATTTGTTTCATTCCGCTTGCTCATATGGGAGAGTCCAAATCTTTGTTCCCCCGAAACGGGTCCCGTTCCTTCGGACAATTATTTCATGATGATACTTTTTGGTGCCTGGACTTCGTTTCCGTACGTGAGATTTCCCGAAGCTCTTCTGTGGCGCTTCCTTCTTCTCTCACATTCTTTCTTTCTTCAATTCTCCTGCGTGTTCACTGAACTACGGTATCATCTCGTGAGAGGATCGGATTTTTCAGAGCCGTCCTATGTCATGCGAGGTCTCTCTCTCTCTCTCTCTCTCTCTCTCTCTCTCTCTCTCTCTCTCTCTCTCTCTCTCTCGAGTTCTCTGTCTCACTCTGTCTCTCTCTATTAGACATGTGCTTCACATTTTGAAGGAACCCGGATATCAAGCTCTGGCCTTGATACTGCGAATAATATAGCACACTGTGGCTAATTAAATGCAATTATTATTATTATTATTTTTTTTTTTTTTTTTTTTTTTTTTTTTGCTCTATCACATCCTCCAATTCGACTGGGTGGTATTTATAGTGTGGGGTTCCGGGTTGCATCCTGCCTCCTTAGGAGTCCATCACTTTTCTTACTATGTGTGCCGTTTCTAGGATCACACTCTTCTGCATGAGGCCCGGAGCTACTTCAGCCTCTAGTTTTTCCAGATTCCTTTTCAGGAATCTTGGGATCGTGCCTAGTGCTCCTATGATTATGGGTACGATTTCCACTGGCATATCCCATATCCTTCTTATTTCTATTTTCAGATCTTGATACATATCCATTTTTTCCCTCTCTTTCTCTTCAACTCTGGTATCCCATGGTATTACGACATCAATGAGTGATACTTTCTTTTTTACTTTGTCAATCAACGTCACATCTGGTCTATTTGCACGTATCACCCTATCCATTCTGATACCATAGTCCCAGAGGATCTTTGCCTGATCGTTTTCTATCACTCCCTCAGGTTGGTGCTCGTACCACTTATTACTGCAAGGTAGCCGATGTTTCTTGCACAGGCTCCAGTGGAGGGCTTTTGCCACTGAATCATGCATCTTTTTGTACTGGTTCTGTGCAAGTGCCGGGCATTCGCTTGCTATGTGTTTATGGTTTCATTTTTCGTATTGCACTTCCTACATATGGGAGAGGTGTTATTTCCATCTATCGTTCTTTGAACATATCTGGTTCTTAGGGCCTGATCTTGTGCTGCTGTTATCATTCCTTCAGTTTCCTTCTTTAGCTCTCCCCTCTGTAGCCATTGCCATGTGTCATCGCTGGCTAGTTCTTTAGTCTGTCTCATGTATTGTCCGTGCATTGGTTTGTTGTGCCACTCCTCTGTTCTGTTTGTCATTCTTCTGTCTCTGTATATTTCTGGGTCTTCGTCTACTTTTATTAGTCCTTCTTCCCATGCACTCTTTAGTCACTCGTCTTCACTGGTTTTCAAATATTGCCCCAGTGCTCTGTTCTCGATGTTGAAGCAGTCCTCTATACTTAGTAGTCCTCTCCCTCCTTCCTTCCATGTTATGTATAGTCTGTCCGTATTTGCTCTTGGGTGTAGTGCTTTGTGTATTGTCATATGTTTCCTGGTTTTCTGGTCTATGCTGCGAAGTTCTGCCTTCGTCCATTCCACTATTCCTACGCTGTATCTGATTACTGGAACTGCCCATGTGTTTATGGCTTTTATCAAATTTCCGGCGTTGAGTTTTGACTTGAGTATCGCCTTGAGTCTCTGCATATATTCTTTCCTGATCGTGTCCTTCATTTCTTGGTGTTTTATATCCCCTCTTTCCATTATTGCCAGGTATTTGTGTCCTGTCTCATCTATGTGTTTGATGTTGCTCCCATCTGGTAGCTTTATCCCTTCAGTTCTCGTTACTTTGCCTTTTTGTATGTTGACTAAGGCGCATTTTTCTATTCCAAACTCCATCCTGATGTCCCCAGATACAATCCTTACAGTGGATTAGGGTATCTATTTCCTTGATGATCTTACCATACAGCTTGATGTCGTCCATGAACATCAGATGGTTGATTCTGTTGCCTCTTTTCTTGAGTTGGTACCCGACATCCATCTTCTGTAGTACTTTTGTCATGGGAATCATGGCTACTACGAAGAGTAGTGGGGACAATGAGTCGCCCTGGAAGATCCATTATTATTATTATTATTATTAAATTATTATTATTATTATTATTATTATTATTATTATTATTATTATTATTATTATTATTATTATTATTAATCCCGGCTAAGGAAAGAGCAAAATAGGAGGAACAGAAAAGGGGATCAGGGCTTTGGGGAATCTTGATTATCTCTCGGCTTCTGGTTCCCAAATTCTTTTTACCTGTAAAACATGACGCAACAATTTTCCCAGGTGAAATGTGCATTCGCCAGAGTAAAAAGAAAGTCTTTAATCAGGGGCTGATCTATTCCACGGAATCAAGAGAGAGAAAAAACTAATCTTTTGTGGAAAATGACCTAATTACCTTTTAACTAATTCTCTCTCTCTCTCTCTCTCTCTCTCTCTCTCTCTCTCTCTCTCTCTCTCTCTCTCTCTCTCCCAGAAGATGAAAAGCTCCTCGCGACATATAAATGTCGCCTAGAAGTTCCTCGGGAGAGAAACCAATCTTCGTTAAACTCATTTCTTTCATTTTCAGTTGAATAGAGTTTCATAACCTAATGCGCGATGTGCATATATGTATGTATATACATATATATATACACATATTTACGTACATATGTAAATAAAATGTATTTCTGATCGATTATAAATTTAAGTAAAACTACGTCCTTTACATGAACGATCCAATTTGCATAAGTTATAACCCTCACTGGCGAGTATATCCCAGGTACATAATACAAACGTTAACTATGCCCTCAGAATTGAATGTACTACGTCTTATTTTCCTGAAAATCAAGTAATTGGCCCAAAGAAACGGAAAAATAAATTTGAATATGAAAGCCTGAATCAGGCTCTGATACAAAGACTACTGATGAAATTTGCCTTCCATTGTAAACTGTTGGAATTGAATGACTACAGTTCAATTTCACATCCGGGAACCTTATTGCGGGAACCTCAGGTTGGGTCTGTCTCTATTTTCCCGTCGTGGGACCCTCGTTTCATTTTGTTCTCCGGGAGATATATATATATATATGATACTATATATATATATAATATATATATATCTATATATATATGTATATATATATATATATATATATATATATATAGATATATCTATATATATATATATCTATACATACCATATATAAAACATATATGTTTATACATACATATATATACATATATAGATGTATATATATATATGCATATATACATATATGTCTATATATATATATATATATATATATATATATATATATATTATATATATTCTTCCTCATTTTCCATCTATCTGATAAAGCAAATCATTTCCCTCACCAGCTACTTATGAATTTTCATAACCAATTTCATCCATAGTTGATATTCCTTTCCCACATATCCCTTTGGCGTCCAAAAGCTGTATGAGTTTCATGGACTGTCGTTATTTCACATCGAAAGATGATGAGTCATCATGAAATCATTTTAGGTTTGGGGATATATTTCATTCTAAAATAATGCTTATTTTGGTTCGCCAATCAGCAGTTGAAAGTACAAATATCATTTAATTTTTGTTTAATTCGCTCGGTTAACCGCATAATTTTTATATGCAACTGAAATATACAAACACCAATTCCTGCACGAATAATAACTAACCTTTAAGGATTATGAAGTCTTGTGAAAATGTCAAAATTAGATGTGAATTCCAGCTAATTTAGAAGTCACTGCAATGACAGGTTCGAGATTCCTAACGAGTGACTCTGATGTGACAGAAAAAGAATGATTTGCTTAAAGAAGAGAGCAAATAAAATTCATCTGCCCAGTTCTGTCATGTGGAGATGGGCATTTCCGTTGAAGCTTGAATGTGAAAGTTGATCTGAGCTCCTGCCACTGTTGCATATTCATGCGTAAATGCTTCGTTTCAATCGAAAGAGTAGAGTCTTGTCTTTCCTGCTGATCTATAACCGACAACGAGGGACATTTCGCTCTCAAATCGAGTGAGGAAGGGTCTCCAACACGTCCCTCTTGTGTTTGTCGGTATGCGCACGCGCAGTAAAAGCAGTCGTCATTGACTCAGTGAAATTTCTCAAATCTAAAACTTGTTGAGTGAAATCTCGGGTATTGTTAATGGGTAAAGTTTGAATGAGCAAAGTTGAATTGAATAATCGCATAGGAAAGAGAAAATCCACTAACTCCCGATAGTCAAGGAATGTCAGGCAGAACTTGCTACGAATTACTCTCTCTCTCTCTCTCTCTTTAAAGAAAATAAATAAATAAATAAAAAAAACTTTTAAACTACTGGCTTTTCGCCTTAACAGTCTATTGAGCCATTTAACAGAATTCATCATCCTTCCCCAAGTCAATGAGTCTTACCAGCTTCATTTTCTGGAAATGGCTTCCATAAACAAATAAGCTGAAAACGTAACCCTTTTTATCCCCGTCTCGTGGGAATGTAACGAAAAGAACCTGGATTTCAGCCCCAGCGTAAAATTAAAGCATTTGACATGTTTATGTCAGAAGTTTTCTTGAAATAAGCTCCCTGAACGCAAGCACAGATGTTTCCAAGTCCGGTTTTCCTGCAGGCATACTTTGAACTATTTTCTGCTGAACGGCCGACCAGTGCCCCAATGTACGAGGGCATTTTTATTCCTTTTACCCTTAGCACATTGTTTGCATTGCTTGAAGCAAGCAGCAACTAATGTCCTCTCACGACCGGAGAGGAGCTTGTCATTGTCACGGCTTGAAAGTGTCGTTCAATGAGAGGACTTGTAGTTATGCTACTCTAATGGAATGAAAGTGTCGTCAAATCTTTGAAAGGAGAAACGGTTTCATATATCTTGGCGCCAAGATACAAAATCGCTCCCAGCAACTTCAAAACACTTTCATTAATATTCTTGTTACCCCAGACCTCATTTGATACGAAAGCCACTAACTAAATAAAGCAAGTACAAAAGGCTGGTGATGATACAACTTAGATTTTACGGTGGGACCTGAATCCGAGGTTACCAGCTGTTTTTGAAGAATCCTAAACGCTTCCGCTTCACTGACGACCTTGTTATCGCTGCGCGAAGTTCATCATCTTATTAGCGATAAAAATGACCTCACATTATTTTATGTCGATAGGTACAGGAATGAGGAAATTTTCGTATTCCTTTTTTTTTTTTTTTTATTCTGCTTTACCTGAAAACTCTTGTAATACATTGTATATCATAAAAATGCTAATTGTGCATTAACAAAATGGGCGATCCAAGTTAATTGCAACTAAAGTTTTCAATATTGAAAGACCCGGCGATTACGTTGCGTTTCAAGATGACGAATGATAATATGAATTTTAAGATGACGTATACATAATAATAATAATAATAATAATAATAATAATAATAATAATAATAATAATAATAATAATAAAGATGATGTTAGTGTTAACCCTGCTTATTTGTGCATTGCACTTTGTGCTTTCACTGTTTCCAGGTGTATCAACCCAAGGTTATTCCATAATGCTCTTTTCAACAAAATAATTCAACGATATTTCAGTATGCAGTGTTTATTGTTATCCTAAAAATTTTAATTTGGCAGGCGTAGTTAATTTAATACAAATAATTGACCCACTATAGTAGATTCACGTCAGCTATACATCTGATGTCTAGGCCAGTCCCTTATGACGCTCCTGATTGGCTGTTGATAAGCCAATTACAGGGCTGGAAACTATGAACTCTTTTGAGAGAGTTCACGTAGGCACGATGAATGTTCCATCTCTCCTGAGGGATGCTTTTGAAAGAACTATCCCTCAAGAGAGGTGGAACATACATCCTACCTATGTGAACTCTCTCGAGAGACTGAGAGTTTTCAGCCCTGTCATTGGCTTATCAACAGCCAATCAGGAGCGTCGTAAGGCACATACCTAGACATCAGATGGATGGTTTATGTGAATCTACTAAAGTTGACTACATTAAAACGAAAATTATATAAAATATAATTGCATGCTCTGTCCATGTGCAAGCATGCACATCCCATTTGCCTTTAAAGCAATTGTTGAGGATCCTTCCGATCTGGCTTAACATTTCAATCCTCGATACTCAGTAACCGGAAGCGTTCGGCGCTCTATTGTTAGGTTCTGGGTCATTTCTAAATCAAACGAGACTAAAAGACTTTCAGTCTTTCTGAATTGAACCTATTTTATTCCACTTATTTGCGTTATTATTATTATTATTATTATTATTATTATTATTATTATTATTATTATTATTATTATTATTATTGATCTACCGTTGTACTTTTAAAAAGATTAATATGAAAGCAAGCATTGGCGATTTTTTTTTTACTTTTATCCTTAAACGAACAGAAATGTGAATTCACCAATGTCTGCTGCAAAATTTTATCATTTTCTTGTTCTATATATATATATGGACTACTCTACGAAAGTTGAAATTTTCACAGATGAATTCAGTACCGAATTTTAAGAAGTTCCATTACTTCCAGTAAAAGTCTTTATCACCACGGCTTTGAATCCATCTTCTCCAAGGACTTCAGTTTTGACCAAAGTGGCACCCCTCCCCAATATGTGTATCATTATTAATATTATTGAATGGAAACCGCACCAGTCGCTTTGGCGTGTGAGTTTGGCGGTTGAGTCAGGCACCAGAGTTTCGGAAGTGCCAGTCACCCTTCGTTCAAACTTGTGACCTCAAGTTCTGGAAGGAGCTCAACCAAAGGAACTCGTCCGAATCCGCTTGAGGTTCCTCTGGTTCCTGCGAAGCGGCTGCCTGTTCTCTGTGGCCTCAACTGAATTACCTATTGTGATTTGATTTGATGTTCTGAATTTTACGTTTTGTTGATTACGAAAATTGTTCGGGCTTCTTATACTTGCCGGATATCTGGTCGTTTCGAGAATTTCTGAGGCTTCCATTTTCGCTTGATTTGATGAAGGAATTTCGATTTTGTTTCATTGAATCCTCGACGTCTTTAAGGAATGTAATTTTTTTTCGCTGACTTGTTTTAATTGTATCGGAACAAAGCTAGATGGTGAAATTTCGGTTTTTATTCTTAATAATAACAGTCTTGCATTATAATACAGAAGAAGTGGGTAAGAAAAAGATGAGATACAAACCCCGAAGGCAACAACTGAAATACAGAATACTTCCATTCCTAAAACCCAATTATATAGAAATTCTTTTTGAGCCATATTTCAAAAAATATAAATATTCTGTCAGGACCATTTGGAATTGGCCATTTCATTTGGCTACAGGTGGTTGTCTGGAACTGTGTAATGGACGAAAAGTTGTTCGAAACGCTAGTTAATGTGCAGTGGGTATATCCTCGGTCATGTATCCCATAGATAAAGTATCAGTAAATACTATAAGTATCATATATTAAGTATCAATAAATAACAGAATCGAAATATATCTGTACGTGTACGCACTAGGAATCTATTTAAAGTGTACCTAGATTAATCACTTAGATTAGTCATTTATGTTAATCAGTTGTACTAAGTGCACATATATTGATCATAATTATACGAATCAATATAATATATGTATAAA
>NC_087207.1:98509344-98537054 GCF_015104395.2 Macrobrachium nipponense | reverse complement strand
GATAATACCGTAAAAAACAAAGTATGTAAAAATAAATTGGAAGGAGAAGACAGTAATACAGATGATGTAGCGGGGGTATACATAATCAACTGCAATAATTGTGGAGACAGATATGTGGGGGAATCAGTTAGGGGAATAAGGACTAGAGTCCAAGAACATAGAAGGGCAGTACAGCTTAACTCTCAGGGGAGTGCTATAGCTAGACATTGTTGGGAAAATGACCATAGGATGGATTTCAAAAACAGTAGGCTTATATACAAAAGCAACAAAATTAGTCACAGGAGGGTAGTAGAAGGTGCACTTATCAGAGAGATTAAAGTAATTGAAGGAAACAAAGGTTTTACCTCAGAAGATCCCATAAGCCGAGCTTTGATATTAAAAGAAGCTAAGATTGACCCTGCTGACCTGGAGATTAGGTTTCCTGCCCAACAGACTTTTGGTGACCACACCCTTACCACAAGGGTTAATCCCATTGACCATCAGCTCATGATATCAGAGCGACAAGAGGGGATTGGCAACTATCACGAAAACCAGAACAGCCATCACATAAATGACAGCTCAACGAGAAGAAGTTCCAGAAGAAGGCTGGGCCTTGACCAAGGCTAACATCCCAAACATCTCTTAAGAATGGGCCACAGAAGGGCCTGAAAGTACTCGAGTGTGGAGTAAAACTAAATGTAAATACTTAGAAGTAAACAAGTTACAAAGTGATTTTGTGGGTTTCTTTTTCAATTATTATTATTATTATTCACTCTTAATATTAATAAAAGATCGTATATCACAACAAGCCACTTCAAAACTGATTGATCCTCAAGACAGAAAATGAGAAAACGCTTGGGAACAACGCAAAATAATTAGCCTAGTAAATACTTAAAAGTCCCTTTCACGTGAAAAAGTGCTTCCCACCAAGTTACATCATACGACCATTAACGTAACTTAGGAATACGGAGCAAATGTTCAGGAATTGGTCGTAAAAGAAGCTCTGGAAATTCAGGTTTCCAGGAGGCCTCCTTTAAGAGTGCCTCGTTCCGACGGGGAAATTATGACTGAAAAAGTTCCCCTGCTCCCTGGTCTGGCGTTCTTGCCTCTTTAAGCCCATAAATGCCTACCTGCTCAGGTGAATCGGGAATCAGGTCATTATTTATATTGGAATTATGAAAAATATGTGGAACATATTAACCTCTAGAGTTTGGTATAAGTGTATGCACCCTTTCAGGTTTAGTAATTTATCATGCAAATGATGCTTTACAATGAGAGAGAGAGGATATATATGTATTAGCTATAATTTTTTTAATAATCAAAATTTTTCTATATACCCAGAAAAAACCTGTTGTTCCCTATTTCCATTTAAGATTTAGTAACACATTATGTGTTATTCCTCTGAGAGCTGTTCGTTTTCCGTAAATTAATCCTGAATATTTGAAATTCCTTTTACCCTTATCTTTTCTGCTCGGAATACTATCTCACGAAATATCCAATGTACGTAATATATATTAGTCTCTTCGCTTTTGCGAAAGACTTTGTTTTTTCCTTACGACTGTCATTCGTAAGTATTTCTGGTTCCTTCCGTCTCCTATGTGATATCTTAGTAGAGTGGTTCTTCTTAAACTAAAGGAAGAGGAATTCAAACGGATAAGTGAAAAAGGTTATACACAACTTTATCTGTAACTCCATAATAAGAGAGACAGTTCGGTCGGGAGACCGATATGTTTGATCGCTGGTAATGAACTGCACTCTTAGAGCATCACGTCGATAGCGAAACATTAGCTATCTCAGCGATTCATATAAAAACATACGTTGTCCGCCCGGCTCGGAAGTTACAAGTTTCCGGCGTAGGTTTAACAGGTCAACCGCTTCCCATGGAAGTTGTTGTGCAAAGTTATCAGTAATGCAAAACGATGACATTTCTAAAACAGATTTAAACCAGGCTACTGCAGACATCGCATAGCGTAATCTAGATCTGCATTGGTCACGTAGGACCCTCCTAATGCCAATGACCTCAGGTCATGGGTTTTTATTTACAGATATGTAATTCTAAAATGTATTTATTACATTAGGCTCGGACAGCTACCATTCAAAGCCTGAATAACAAAAGTTACTTTAAACATTGTTTCTTAGGAGCGTGCTCGTAACATATATTTAGTATAAACATAACAAGTGATTAAATGCATAAAAAGGTTCTGTTACATACCCTTTTTGACATATTCATAAACAAAGATAAATGCATGGAAAATCTAGATCCATGTTTGGTAATAATAATGATTAGGTACCCAAAAATAATCCAAAGGTAAAAATAAAAAATTAACATGTATACATGATTAATATGATAATAGGTAACCTGATTAAGAATAGCGGTTACTGATAGATTACAACATGATCATGGATAATTGTTAAAGAGTACTTGTCACTCTTTGTAATAGTAAATAATAATGGTACAATTGTATAATAGTATAATTGTGGCCAGATTAATATATAGGGCTGGTATATTTTATTAGGTGCCCGCCCGGGAGATACTTTAACTGTTCAAATGCAAAGGCATGAGTCTTTTCTTGTCCTACATTTTTTGCCAGCATACAGACCGCTTTTCACCACACAACACAATTCCAGACAATTTTCCTAGGCACAAAATGAAATGGCCAGTTTCAGGCGGCCCTAAACTCAAACGACTTGAGTTTAACGGGTACGTCATCTGGACGGGACAATACGTTTCCTTGGAGATCCTTCTGTGTACGCCTCAGCCTACGCCAAGCAAAGAGTTGACGGCAATAACCAATATGGCCAGTCCACGATGAACACGGCCAGCAGAATTGTAGAACGAAAGATTTTCTCCACCTGCATAAGTCGGTGACGCGTGGTTCATCTCAGCCAGTTGCGTCACAAAACGATGAGCCACCCACGCGTTGTATGGGAGAGGTAGTGATGGGATAATTGTAGACGCCCATGTATAATTCGCAAAATACGCCTTCTCACGTATTATCGTGTTGACCCCCTCTCCCCTCCTGACGGTGTTAGTTTGTAATGATTCCCCGTACAAACCATCAGGCTTGCTACAAAGATTGGGGAATGGGCGGTGGTCCCATCGGGCATACGACGTGGAAACCGGCTTTGTCGTAACGGATATGTTTGATCGCTGAATATTTTTTGATCTTTTACCTGAATACCAGGAAGTTTCTCCACTAGCGAGTGATCTCGGGAGAAAAACGGAAGTCATTGAAAAACAAAATACGGTCTAAGGACAAACATAAAGCTATATACGTACCTTCGTGTAGAACCCCAATGAAATTTCAAAATAGAGATAAATGACGAAGTTGAAAAATGTTAGTAATTGGAGTCATTAGGAAATCAAATAAGCCCATATAATTTTTCCCTCAAACGTCATGCCATAAAAGATCGGACTTGGCGTATCTGCATAGATTTCTGTCGCTTAAACAAGGAAACGACTCCCGATAGTTTCCAGTGCCATGTACTGACGACATCTTATCTCTGTTAGGTTAGAATAAATTTTTCACCAGCTTGGACTTACTTAAAAGCTTTTACCAGATACCATTACCTAAGTGATTGTACCTCATACTCCGTTTTCAGCACACTCAGGGGACATTATCAATTTTTACGTATGCCTCCGGCTTACGTTGCGCCCCAATTACAATATAGTGTTTGGAGACTTTTAGGGTATACCCTACATGCTTATATGGTGGTCTTATAATCTTTTCTAATACCTTAGAAGTACATTCACGTAAACTAGAGCTAGTGCTACAGAGACAAAGACAAATAATCTCAGAGTAAAATATCTAAATGTGAGTTTTTAAAAACCGAACTTGTTTATCTAGGTTTTATGTGTCTAGTCAAGGTCTTAAAGTAGTCCATGGTAAGGTGTCGGCTATTCATAACTTCCGGTACCTATTAACGTAAAAGGGGGATACAGCACTTTTGCGCTGTAGTGGGTATTACAATCGTATGTAAATATGTAACTCTTCAATCATGACAGCTCCTTTAACAAATCTTACGAAGAAGAGTGTAGATTTATTATGGTCTAAAAAGCATCAACAGGCGTTCGATATCTTAAAAGCGGAATAATGCAGCTCACCTAACTTAAAAATCCCTGATTTAAAAAAGGAATTTTTTTTTTTATTGCAACAGACGCCTCAGACCAAGGGGTAAGAGGGGTACAACTTCAGTAATATGATAAACAGTTCTTCCCTATAGCTTTTTATTCATGTAAACTAAAGCCCTCTGAAAGTAAATATACAGTAATAGGCAAGGAAGGTCTAGGTATCTTTAACTCACTAGTACATTTTAAGTTCATAATCTATGGCTATCCTGATAAAGTCCTTACTGAACATGAGTCCTTTACAGAGTTTTTCAAAGGCTTTAATCACAGTCCAAAAGGAACTCGGTGACAAAGGATCATTCAGGTCTTTGGAGCCAAGATAAGATATCTACCTGGGAAAGCAATTATCATAGCTGACGCATTATCCCGCAATCCGCAACCATACTGCAAAGAACCATTAATTAGACTAAAAGATATAGAAACATCCGTGCCTATTGTTAAAACCGTATCTAAACAAGAAAATTCCTTAACCCAAGAGATCGCGAGCATTGAATAATGTGGGTCGGAGCGCCGAACTGTTACAAACTGAACAAAGCAAGAGTCAACAGCGATAAACAAAACAATAAACACTTCGAACGAAAACAGGGTCAGCAGCAGATAAAGCAACAAACACTTCGAGCAGAAACCCTAAAGCAAAAATATATTTAAAGTATGTGTATCAGAATAATGTAATCAAATGTAATATTATTATGTAGGTCCGTGACGAGGAAAACCCGAAGAACACAGCAGATGACTAACGACCAGGTAGTAGTAATAATCTCTTTCATACCAATCGTCATAAACTGGTTGCATTCCGTCATCCAGGGTTCCCTATTATGTCACAGAAAGCCAAATCACTGTTTTACTGGCCTACAATGCTTACAGATATAAAAAGCACATAACTAATTGTAACACGTGTCATGAAAACAAGGGATACACTGAGACACCTGTCAGTATAAGAGCCTATCCTGTGCCAAATCAATCCTTGAAAGAATATACGTAGAATTATTAACAGAATTACGAGTCTGACAGAGGGAATAAACACTTCTTAGTGTTAATAGTTCCTTGACACGTTATATAGAATTAATAGCACTAAAAACAAACATCGCAATTGAGTTCGTTAGGAATATTTATGAGTGCTAAATCAGTAAACATGGAATTCAACACATGATAATCTGACTCGGGTGGTGTAAATCAATAATCTCCTTAACTCGTGTGAATTCCTTTCCATTAAGAAAACCAATAATATATTTTTATCACCCAGAGTCAATCGGTTTTTGGTAGAATAAACGGATAATTAAATAGGAAGTGTCAATGTCTTACGAGTTACAACTCGTGATATTGGATCTGAACTGGATTATAGCGGTTCTCGCGGTTTTAAATACCTTTATCATTCATATCTTGATACCGCAAGTAGCCTTATACTGTACGCCGCTAGAACACTTTTCCACATATTCAAGCCAACCATTAATTTATCAAATATATATAAATAAATAAATATAAAAAATAAAATAAATATGGATACAAGTGGAGTCAATATAATACACCCCGTAAGAAGTCGGAAGGGTTACAAATTATAATAAAAAAGGAATCACGATAAAATCAATAAGCAAAACGTAACCATAGGTTAATTAAATATCCAAATACATATGCGTAAAGATTTGAACTCTAACTTAACGCTTTAGTAATGACAAATAAGCTAAAAGTTCAAACACATATCAAAACCTACTGACATATTGTCTGTCCCCGGTGCTTTATATTCGTAGTAAAAAAATAAATAAATAAATAAATAAAAGAGATTTTAAAGCCAGGAAGTCTAGAAGTGAAAATGTTATCTATGGAATAATCCTATATGAATCTTATACAGGGCTAATAGTATATATAAAATTTGTATGGAAACCCTTTTCATTAGTTTGAATAAGGAATATTTAATTTAACATAATTACATTTATTTATAATCATGCAGATTTCCAACATGAAACTAATATATTATTCAATTTTGGTACGTTTTTTTTCAGACATTCTTCTCATGTGGGAGAGAATTAAAACCACAAAAAATATCATTTGAAAAATACTAAAGTCTTATCTATTACAGCAAGTAACGTAACTCTTAGCTGGCTGAGAGCAATCTCCTGCCAAGTGACGACGTCATCATTGCCGTATCAGCATTTGTTCCTTTTAACCTCAATAATCTGCTTACACAGGCTTCATCTGTGTGTGCCGTCTCCGCTTGCGAAGCAGGTTGACTGGAGAGAGGAATGCTTAGCTCATGAACTTCACATGTGGTTCATGGGTCACGATGACATGGCATATTCTTATCCGTGTGTGCAATGCAATTAGTTAAGGATTGCATCGTTTAAATGAAATAAAACAAATTAAGCAAATAGAATTTCTATAACATCAAAATGAAAATTAATTAATTTTTTTCTGAACCTCATAGACAATTAGAAGTATCAAGTCATGGGAAAGTGGTCACATTTTCTTGGAAAACCCAAAGTTTATATAGAAATTAGTTACATAGTGGGTTTTTTCGTTGCATCTCCTACCTATTAATATAGTTTTTAAAATTAACCTCAGAGGATGCGCGCGAGAAAATTGAATATGAAATTTTTGTTAGGGGCACATAGGATCAGATTTTATCACAACTTAATTTCAGTTAGTATAGAGAAATACCAGTAATATAGAATTTTCTTTGGGATTCGTAATGATATCTGTTTATTTTTTATAATTATGGATATTTTTACATTCATCATAGACCTGGATAGGTTCACTCATTGTTAATGCCATGGATAAAAAAGTTTGTACAGCTGACTCTTTTGAATTCCACAAATATCAGCGAATTCATGTGGGTTAAGTCTGGTCTTAATGGTTTTCTTCCCCCCTGTATTTGGATGTCGTCTGAATTTACATTGCCCTTGTGACAAATATAATTTCACTTGCAGGCTGATTAATGGAACCTGGTTACAGTATCCTGCAGTACGAGAGTTTCACATCGCAACTTCAAAAAAATCGTTCGTCGCAGCGGTACGACTACAGTCACGTAACAACCGCCCTACAATGTGAAAAGGAATTCTTGGACTTCTTCGACCGACACCCGTTATCCGTCGTTAATCTCGTTTTAATGTGGAATGCTCCGGCGGCTGTCGGAAATCGACTACAAAAGGGACATACTTCCGACAATTACGACCCGAAGGATATTCAACTCTACTTTGCTGGCGAAGGACTCGTGCTGGGGATGATTTTATTCATCGCTAACGTATTCGTGTGGCTTTAGGATGCAGAGAAGAAGTATGAGCACAAAATAGAACGTTGGACCCGCCCAGGCAAATTTTCCCCCTGTGTTTTAACCATTTGAAATTGGCCATTTCATTTGGCTATAGGGGTGTGCTGGAACTGTGTAATGGACGAAAAGTTGTTCGAATGCTAGTTAAATGTGAAGTAGTATAACCTCGGTCATGTATCCTATATATAAAGTATCATGTTATCCTATATATAAATGATCATAAATAACAGAATCGAAATATATTTTTTGGTCGTACGCACTAGGAATCTATATATAAATGATCATAAATAACAGAATCAAAGAAAATATCTTTGGGTGTACGCAATAGGAATCTATTTTAAGTGCACATATATTAATCATAATTATATGAATTCCATATACATATGTATAAATAAATAGGTAGCCTATAATCAATCTGTTTACCTTTGATCTACCAATATCTGCAGTTATATATGAGTTAGTGTATTTTGGATAATGAATCAGATATATAACAATTAGCATAAAAATCACGAATCAACTCAGCATAAACATTAATAATTTTTATCAATTCATATATAAATTTTTATCAGTTAAAATATGATTTTTATCATGTTAATCTTCATTCTATGCGATTATCAGAGTACATTAGTATTTTCTGTCGCATATGTATCTTAAAGAGATGAAGTGAAAAAAAAAAACTGTATCAGTATATATCACGTGATCACTATTATTTACGAATATCATATGCATATTATGTCTAATATTTTATTACTTGAATCTGTATTTGTGTACACCATGAATTTTTTTTACTTATAAGTACTTCATATTTATCTATATATATTCACATAGTGTCTGTATCACACTCCTATAAGTCAAATGCAAGTCAAGTTTGAGTAATATTCAGTAGTTGGTTTTGGTAGCTGACCGAGCTAATGTAAGTGTTTACATAATAAAAATATGGAATGTTAGTCCATATATATAAAAGACTAAAACTAAAGAGGTCAACCAGATTGCTTGCAGGAATGTGATCAGACTAGAGACACTAAAGATGACGTATACAATAAAAGTAGGCTAAGATAACATGCCGTCACCTGTAGTCATTCAATTGTTTATAAACTTTAGTCCAAGCTTCCTGCTTGAGACAAACACCGCGACCTATAATTCAAAACAGCCTGCGTGATCTGTAGTGTGTTCGTTTTTTTTTTTTTTTATGATCGTATGTTCGTATGTAACTATGTCATCTGATTGTATGTTCATATGTTCGAGCTACTGTCTGTTCCTTTATGACTGGTAACCGAGATGGTAGTAGGGCAGAATAGAGTTAGCTATCGTCATTAGAAGACCTGTACCTCTTTACCTAAGCTTTATCATGTAGAGAGAATAGAATTAGCCATCATCATTGGCAGAAGCGATCAAGCTATCGTCATTAGAAGACTTGTACAATCATACTTGATCTTCACCATGTAAATTCAGAGAATATAAGTATTTTTGTACTTCGTGGTTTCTACTAGATCCTCACCTAATCACCGAATCATCATGAGTTTAACACATCGTCGTCATAACCAAGAAGATAATACCGACTTCGTAAGTGATCTACAAACCCCAAGACACTCCATTGAATATGGAAGTGCAATACCAACCGACTTAGCGTAAGATTATCGCAAGACTAACATTACCTCATAGGGCGCCTTATTATACAAGGCAACAGCCCTAAAATATATATATATATATATATATATATATATATATATATATATATATATATATATATGATATATATATATATATATATATATATATATATATGTTGTATTATATATTTTTTTTATATATATATTTATATATATTTATTTATATATATATATATATATATATATATATACATATATATATATATTATATATTTATCTTTTTTTTATTATATTATGCGGTGATTTAACATATAGCTATTACTTACTTTAGCCTTTTAGCTAAATGCATTTCTGTAAGTTAAACCGATGGTCTGGGACAGCGATGCCATTATCTCGGGGTACAAATAGGGAGTCAGTTGGGGATTCAGAAAGGAGAGGAAAAACACATTAGGAGATAAAGAGGGGAACCATTTCCATAATAATTTTCTCTGAAACTGTACGTAATATTTAAATATATAAACACTTCGTACTTATATTGCTAGACTTCAATTATTATTTTCATTATTATCATTATTCAGAAGATGAAATAAAAAGCCCATTGACTTGAAATTCAAGCTTCCAAAGAATATAATGGTGTTCATTAGGAAGCAGTAAGAGGAGGTAAAGGGAATGGCATAAAAAAGGAGACTCAACTTATTGAAAAAGAAAAAATAAGTTAATAAATATACTAAAATGTATTAAAATGCAAGATGACCAGTATTAGTTTAGTGATGCATTGTATCTTTGCTTGAACTTCTGCAGAAACAATTAAGCATAGCAACTCACGGTCCCCCCTCTCTCTCTCCTCTCTCTCTCTCTCTTCTCTCTCTCTCTCTCTCTCTCTCTCTCTCTCTGTTGGCATGGAAGGGTTTTTGGGAAAGGAGGCAAAGGGTAGAATGGTCTTGGGTAAGTGAAGCTAAGTGAAGTGCAGGGGTGGAGGGCTCCCTCAGGTTCCATTTGGACTAATGGGAAGGACCCTCTTCTGAATCAAGGCGTAATCCCAGCTGTTAAATGCGGTTCCTTATCTCCTACGAACACGGGCGGTGTTTGCAACGACTGTATATGTGAAGTAAAGGGGTTGCCAGATAAATAAACTGAATTTATCGTACCTCGTAACTACCAGAATAAATGTGTGGCCTAGAATATTACTTAGAATTCCACTATTTACCTGAATGAAACCGCGCTTTGCAGTATATTATGATGGAACAAATTTCATATTTAGGAGATCCTTAGGCGAAAGTATCATAACATAAAACCTGAAAAAATTTTATCTTAATAAAAAATTATGTCTCTACTACTAGCACAGCAAATGTATGTTCCAGATTTTTATTTGTTATCTTCATGCTTGATATCCCTAGGTCGAACAGGCAGGAGAGAAAAGCGAGACCAGATTCTGATACATTTCTCCTTTTACCTCCTAGATGACAGATATGTGCGTGATATATGCATTCACATTCTTAGTAAATTATTGAGGAAAAAATGCGTTCCTAAAAGCGTTCTTTTACACTGATGTTTTATGAATTTGTCAGTGAGTTGTTATGTGTATTTAACTTTGATTTTATTTTATTGCGAACTTGGCTGAATATTTAGTATTCTCATATTGGATTTATTTTTATATTCCACAGTGACAAATTTTTACTTGGCTTTTTAATGATATTAACTGCCAGGTTATTTAAACTCAGAAATGCAATTTTTATTTTTCATAAGTCATTTTTAAAATTCCAGATTTCTTCTTGTGGCTTCGAACTGTAAAGATTATAAAATTCTCTCAATTTTTCGACAAATCAGGAATAAGAAAAAATTAATCATATATGTTTAAAAAATGGGAATAAAGAAGAAAATTAAATCACCAGAAATAAAAAAAAAACAGAAAAATGGCCATTGTACCATATTTAATTTTATGAACATTCACATTATTTATCGTTTAATCGGGGAGTAAGCCACAAACAGCTTTTTTTTTCTTGTTGTTCTTGTTGTTGTTGTTCTTATTGCGGGGGGGGGGGGCGGGGGGGGGGGGGGGGGCGGGGGGGGGGGGGGGGGGGGGAGTATTAGGAAAGGTCTTTGGAAAAGCCTAAAAAGCCATGAAAAGGCGTTTCGCGTTGAGTTAAAGATACAGAAATGTTAGGATAGGATATTTATGATTTATTTGATAGAGTGAAAATGTAAAAAATAAATAATATGCATGTTAAATAGTACAGAACAATTATTCTTCATAAAACAGCGTATTTATTTTAATTTTCATTGGTGAGATAACACCATTTGGCCGTAGATTTTAGCACGCGTCTCTAGTAAGCTGGAGGTCAGATCACGCCTTGTTTTTGGTGGAATGCTGCGTTTACTTTAAATAAAATGGAAGTTTCAATACCTTTGATTATATTTCTGTGTAGGGAAAAGAGTTGCAGAAAACTGCATTTCTTGGTTGTCTTTTATGTATTCTGCACAGTGTCTAACTTGACCATTTTTTTCATTTGTTTTTGTTTTAATTCATTCTGTTCTGTCCTTCAGTCGTTTCTCTTTAAGAGTCTGCTTCAAGCTGAACTGACTTACGTGAATCTGTCAATAAAGTTGTTAAAAGTGGGGGAACACGGGAGCACTTGAATCTACAATATACAAACACATCCAATGACTAGAAACACGTGTACTGTTCCTTGTAAAGTTAAAATGGTATTTCAGATATATCTGTCGATTCACGTTGTGGACCACCTCTTTGGAGTGACAGAAATAGTTGGGAAGTTTTTGAAAAGGCATTGTATCTTGAATTAAGTTCTGAATAATGAATTTAATTTAATAAAGACTGATTTTCTCCACTCTACATTTTAATTAAATAAGCTGATAATAACAAATGATTTTCCGATTTTGTTTGATTTTATCATTGATATTTTTTTTAATGTTCGTATGGACTGTAAAGTAATAAGATTTGATTCGTGTCATTTGTTCTTGTTTTTGAAGATTATGTTTTTTAAATATCCTCTTAAGTAATTTATTGCTTTAGATAAAAATTCAAAACTGAATGAAAGGTCGAGAAAAAATAGAATTCATCACATTAATTAACCAGGCATAAAAATAGAAAAAAGACACTTATCTAGTTTTGCACATCAGAGAATTTCCAGAAGTAATATATTTATTTTCTGAATTTGCAGCAGAATTCTCCGGCACCCAACATTTTTTAATGGACTTATCGTAATGGAAAGAATTTCGTCTTATTTCGAAATCTTACTTCATTTTTCCTTTCTTTTTCATAGTTATGCCTATAAAATATCCGCCCCGGTCGTTTTCTTATTTTATTTTCGCATTCCAACATATTTCCCCATGTTTTAAAAGCTGGTGTAGCTAAAAGCAATTTCAGAGCATTCCTCTTGGCTCGTATACTTTCCATGTGTACATTTCACGAGATTTTCAGAAATGTTTCGCCATTACTCGCTAGCTCGTGAACGCTGCCAGATTTATTAATAAATAAAACTTTGTAATTGAAAGGAGAGACGTCTACGATGACCCATGATTCATAAAAAAAGAAATTTTGCAAAATGACAGGTTTCATACACGTACAATGAAAGGTCAACAGCAGCTCCTCGTGTCTCCTCACACAAGACGCGCTATTCATGTTTATCTTTAAAGGCCTCTTTCGCTTCCAGATTATAGGTGGAGGACCTCCCTTTCGAATCTACCTATCCATCATCTTCTAGGTCTTCCTCCTTTGTATCATTCCATCTGTTTTTCCTCTGTTGTTCGCATCAAACTTCTCGTCCTCTGTTACTGAACCACGAAAAAATAATCTTGGTATCATCTCAACGCCCTCTGGTCCATCTTGTCATGTCAGTTAAAAACTGTTAAGGTTGTATTAAGATGCTTATCAAGTGAACTTGTCCACGGTAGAGGAAAATTAGACAAGCATTTCATGATAAAGCAAGAGACACATAGTTTCATTCCAGTAGCCACATCTATTCAAAAGCGACTCATGATACCATCTGGAAATCCAGCGCAGAAATACTATATATTATGACAACTGGGACAGGGTTTGCGAAAAGATAGTTATCCGTATTATATTATTGGTCTTACAAGAATTTTACCAGATGATTACCTCTTGTTAATTTTTATGGAATTCGCCTATCCAGTTTTTAAGCAAGTTCTCTCTCTCTCTCTCTCTCTCTCTCTCTCTCTCTCTCTCTCTCTCTCTCTCTCTCTCATTAGTTCTTTGATTAGTGACACAGTCGTGACCTCCCATACTTTTTAAATGATCTAAGTTTTATGATAATCTTGAATTAATATTATTACTATTATTCAGTATATGAAACCTATTCATATGGAACAAGCCCACAGGGGCCATTGACTTGAAATTCACGCTTCCAAAGGAAATGATTTCCATATGGTGAATGGGATATTTCTTATATATTTTAATTACACTTTTTGTTGACCTGTAATTGATAGACGGATGTGGTGAGCAATGACATTCTTTGAAATAATAGATATCAGCGTTAGCTCTCACGGAGACAAAAGTGAATGTTCTTTGTAAATAAGAATCTACTGTCTCAGAGGTCACATTGACAAAACCAGAGTTTACATAGAAAGTCCCCGAACGATGTGTTCGTGTGTGCGTCGGTTCTTTGTGGGGCAGAATCGGTGAGAGATAAGTGGTGATTTGAAATAAATTTCTTTCCTATCAAAGAAAATATAGAATGTAGAAAACCTGTCATTTTGGGAATCTCCAAAGTTACGAAATAAGTAATGAGTGTCGTCACGAATTGTTCCTGTATAATGAACCAGTTATTGTCAGTGACGTCATCTAAAGGGAGTGGTCTTACGAGAATGCTCGTTCGTTTGTACATCATGTTTTACCTTTCCCATATAATTTTAAAGGCATTATCCGCCCAGCTTTTCCTTGGAGATGAAGGGTGCGTGACAACCACACCAAACTGTTATGGACTTTAGAGGTGAGAGTTGTTGAAAACTTTCATTAATAAATTCTTTTTCAGTTTCTCGACCTATCTGAGGTGACATGTGAAGTGGAAGAAAACCTCTTTCTTTATCACGAGAGATTCATGAGAAATTATTATCATTCAGCTTTGTGCACTTGGTGAAATATATCACTGTTCCCTTTATGAGATTTGTTATTATTTTGTTATTATTTCTGACATGTGTGCTAATAAGAGTTATATTTCTTTGTGACGGGAACTCTATTAATCTGTCGTTCTGTCGGCCTCTGTGAGCAGCATTATTACCAGTATTGATAATTCACAATGGTGTTTAACGTGTTGAAGAGGCTAATTGATTTACTGCATGACTATTCAATTTTTGTCGAATTAATACCAGAGTATAGAGAGAAGTGTCTCTTTTATTTTTTGCTTCTTTCGGGGGAATGGTTCAGTCCCAGGGATCTTGTTCTAGACAGTCCGTTTTCGTGTGTTAAGTTTTAATTAACGATTTCGGACTTTCATTTGATTATCTTTCTAGATGTCTGGCGATAGTTAGAATTTTGCTTTTCTTTTAGAGAAATAAAGATATTTTGTAGTTCAGAGTTCAATTCAGTGCCCAATTAATTTTTGCAAATGTCTTGTGAGTTGATTAGAGATTTCCAGTAGGTCACGTTACCATATTCAGTTTAGTGTCTCCTTTAAGTATACATTTTATCAATATACAAAGTCCAAAAGATTGAGTCCCTCTAGTCACAGTGTAACCAGCTTCCACGTCCCTCCTTCCACATATATCAGAAACCTTTGCACTGAGTCCAATAACTCTCCCCCTTCTCCACATGGCAGGGGTCGTATATTCCTCTAATGGGAGCAAATGACCTCGCGTGTTAGAAAGCAACGAGGGGTCTCTGTAATAGGGTTACGAGTACTCGCCTCAGCTCACAACCCGAATTTACAGCTGTAATACTCCAGCGGGAAAATATAGGCCCTCCGAATTGCCTCCTCTGGTGAGTGGTTGCCAGGATGGGGGAGAGAGGTAGACTGGTGTTAATTGCGAAAGAAGGAAGAAGAGTGAATGAAACGGAATGGGAGGAGATTTAAAACGTTCCAAGATGAAAGGGAAGAATCATTTAAAGTTTTTTTTTTTTTTTTTTTTTTTTACTGGGCTTCTGCTTTTTTCTATACAGAGCAGCGGTGAACCCACTTTAGTTTGTATCACATCATACAAAATTTTGTATTGATAAAGATGGACAGCAACAACGACTTACATAAACTAGGAAAAATCAATTTACGAAAACAAAGATAATAAGGCAACAACGCCTACCTCGAAGGCTTCGGAGGTTTTAGGGAGTAATAGATCAGTTACAGATGATTTCACATGCTTGGTTTTAAACCTATCGTTAGAGAGAGAATGAGGGATGATTATCTTGTCGCTAATAACTAAACCCCCACCTGTTTGGAGTGACTGAATAAATCAATAAAAGAAAATGAAAGGATCCTTTAGAAGGAAGCTCCGTTCACAATCAATTTCACTCGGGACCAATTCCAGTGATTACGTTTGTTGGGAATTTCTGTTTCTCTGAGCTTTTCTGTAAATGCCTGAGAGAGCTCTCTCTTTATTATTTCAATTCTCTCTCTCTCTCTCTCTCTCTCTCTCTCTTACTGAGACATAACTAACTACGAATCATATGTTTATCATCGTCCTGCAATCTTTGTTTAAGTATTAAAATTGTTAATAGACGTCGAAATTCAAGCTGCATTCTGATCAGTCGACCACTATTTACCAATTCATCCCTGATGTCCCAAGGAGTCAGACAATGCTGACTCTCGTCAGCCAGTATTCGCCATTCTGCTGATTTCCCACGTTTCGTCGAAAATCGAGTAGTTTTAGTTTCTGATCTTCCCATTACGGCATCACCGGACCTGGGCGTCAGCTGGACGAAGTAGCTATTAACACCAAATTTGCAAACGGTCATTTACGTTGTCATAATCTTCTCACCGAGACATCCATGACCCAGAGAGTAAAGTCAGCATATTCTGGGTTTAGAAAAGGTCACACTTTCTGGTCCTTGGCTTTCGGTGGTTCCCTCAGCTCTCAGCTCTAAATTTGAACTTTAATGGTTACAGAGTATTACCAGAGACCTGATTTAGTGAAAGGGAGGCGCTGGTCTACAGGCTATGAAGGTAAGAAGAGAGAGAAGAGAGAGAGAGAGAGAGAGAGAGAGAGAGAGAGAGAGAGATCGAGATCTCCATATCCGGCAAAATTTAAGTACACAATTCATTACATATATATATTCGTATTCAACAAGTAATGTATAATGCGGAATTCAAATTTTTTTTTTTAATTATGAGCAATCTTCTCACCGCACTCCCTTCAGCTCTTACGGATTAATTAATTAAGCAATTTGTTAAGATTCACGGATAATATTCCACGCATACATCAAGGGTTTGCATACATTCAATGTCTGACTGAAAAAAAAATATCTGATGAGTATCATCGCCTACTACTTTTTGGCATTGTGAAGACGTTTTGGTATGTGTAAGTAGGTTGATTGAATTTATCTGATTTGTAAGAATGAATCCACAAATATGATTCTTCAGAACCACAAGGCTACAACCGCATCTCTCCCTCTACCCAGGCGCGCGTTTATGTATTTACAGAAACATTGGTGCCCTGAGGGAACTGCAAACAACCTTCTGACCGTAATATTTGCCGGAATAGAAAAGCGCGCGCCATGTGGATGCCGTCAGTATAGTTTCACGGCTGTCATCCGAATTCGCGTTGCAATTAGCCTTCGACAGATAACTCACTTTTCCCCGCACTGCCAATTCAGTTCTTTTTCATGTTGGGCTTTTATTGCCTCCGTTTCATCTCTGATGCAATTTTGCTCGCTCTTTCCAGCTCGGTTAATTTAGAGCCAAAGTTCACATTCACAGATTTTGTATTTATAAAATGTCCTACGTCCATAGGGATGAGGTATACCGTATATCCGACCACTTTGGGGTTTCCACGATAAACAATAGAATAAAAAGAAGTAAACGTACTCTTTATAACTTTGACTTCAGTCATGGAAGCCAAAGAGAGGAAACTTCGTGATTGATGCTTCATTGGTCGGATGTCCTTCGGGGAGGAGGCAGCTGCTCCGGGATGCTCCATCATTTCATCGGAAGTTTTCAGAAGAATGAAAAGGGAAACAAATCTAATTGGAACAGACAACTGCAGACTTCTGCTACCACGACCGAAAGACTCGTCTTATTCAGTCTCAGATCTCATTTAATGTTTCCGTGGTATGTTAATACTGCAGTCTTCGTAATTGTAGAAAATCTATGAAATTACTAAGCAGGGGGTGATACCTACGTACTTCTGAATCATATTATATTTATGAAAAATATGGTAGATTTCAGGTAACCACGATAAATATAGTTCAACATATCTGACAGTTTGAGGAAACAAGCCACGATTGCAGAAAAGATTGAAAAAGAGTATCGAAATTGCTGACAGTGCAAATCAACGTCATTCATCAATGTGCGGTTCTTGTCACCGATAACGAGTGAGCTTTGATCTCGCGTGAAAAGCCTCTCAAAATGTCAGTAACTATAGTTTCACAGAAATGTTTTGCTCTTCATTACTAAGAAGAGTCAGTGTCTATCCTGGTCCTTCGGATGCCATCTTACCCTTTGTCTACTTAGTGTCTCAGTCTGTTCCCTAATTAGTTGCTTTTGTCTCATCTGGCAATTACGTGATCTCTTCTGCTTTCTGTTTCAAAGGTATCGCTTCGATGTGTTGACTGCAGTCATTATTAACCATGTGCTTGATAATGCTTTGATCAGTCAGGGTTTTATTTCGATTGCCATGAATTCCCGCTGGAATATCTAAATTTGAGTGTTTGTGTGTGCATATATATATATATATACAGGCAGTCCCCGGGTTACGACGGCTCTGGCTTACGACGTTCCGAGGTTACAACGCTTTTTCTTATATATTCATTAAAAAATCCGCCTGGGTTACGACGTTTGTTCCGACGTTACGACACTGACGCTTCCAACGCTCCGAGTTAACTACGCTTCAAAAAACGCATACTATGATAAAATCCTTTATAGTTTAGCACAGTATATTAATAAAATAAGTTTATGGTTAGATTACAACAAAAATTTTGGAGGTTATGATGATTTTTGACACTTTTTCTGTCGTATTTTTCTATGTTTTTTAGTGAACGCCTCATATGCGGAACCAGTTTCCGAGCAAATGAATACTAGCTTAGATGTGCAAAGTTTATAACAGTCTAAAAGCGCAAATAATGAAAAAATCATTGCTTGTTTCCAGTATAATAACAAAATTAAGTTTCTGGTTAGATTACAATGCAAATTCCAAGCATCCAAAGAGAGACATTATCCATCCAGTAATTTGATCAGAGAGAGAGAGAGAGAGAAGAGAGAGAGAGAGAGAGAGAGGCATCTTCCGACGCTCCGAGTTAATGAACGCTTTTAAAAAATGCATACTATATAAAATCCTTTTATCGTTCAGCACACTAATATTAATAAAAATAAGTTTTCTGGTTAGATTACAACAAAAATTTTGAGGTTTATGATGATTTTCGACACTTTTTATGTCGTATTTTCGAATTTTTTTAGTGACGCCTCATATGCGGAACTAGTTTCCAAGCGAATGAATACTAGCTTGCGATGCGCAAAGTTTATAACAGTCCAAAAGCGCATAATATGAAAAAATCATTGATTGTGTCCAGTAATAATAACAAAATTAAGTTTCTGGTTAGATTAAAAACACAAATTCCAAGTATCCAAAGAGAGACATTATCCAGTAATTTGATCAGAGAGAGAGAGAGAGAGAGAGAGAGAGAGAGAGAGAGAGAGAGGCGTCTTGGCAAATGAGATCATTTGCCAATGGTCTTGGGGATTGACGTAACGTTTATTTTCTGAGCAGATAGGACAGAGAAGTGTTAGTTTCATTAAACAGCCTCGGACTCATGCCAGTGAATTTTTTGTTGATACTAATAATATAAACCATATTTAAAGATACATTTACTTTAATTAGTCTATATGATACGTAAATAGAAATCAACTGTTCTTGTAGCCCTCAAGATTTGGCAAAATCGAAGTATCCAAAGAGAGACATTATCCAGTAATTTGATCAGAGAGAGAGAGAGAGAGAGAGAGAGAGAGAGAGAGAGAGAGAGAGAGAGAGAGAGGCGTCTTGGCAACAATGGTCTTGGGGATTGACGTAATGTTTATTTTCTGAACAGATAGGACAGAGAAGTGTTCGTTTCATTAAACGGCCTCTGACTCATGCCAGTAAATGTTTTGTTGATACTAATATATAAGCCTATTTAAAGATTCATTTACTTAATTAGTCTATATGATACGTAAATACTAATCAACTGTTCTTGTAGCCCTCAAGATTTGGCAAAATCACTCCAGGTTGTACATAAAACTTCAAGAATGTAGTGTCACAACAAGAGGATTACAATAGTTTTTACCTTCAAGATCCAGCATTTTTTTATGAAAATAACTCCAAGTTGTACATAAAACTACAGGAAACAACATGTAGTGTAACCAAAGGATTACAAGTAAGGTTTTTATAATTTTTATTAGTTTAGGTTAAGCATTTTTCCAACGTCGTTCCGGCTTACGACGATTATCGGGTTACAACGCGTCTTAAGAACGGAACCCCCGTCGTAACCCGGGGACTGCCTGTGTATATATATATATATATATATATATATATATATATATATATATATATATATATATATATATATTATATATAATATATATATATCATATCTATCTATCTATCTATATATCTAGATAGATAGATATATAGATGAATTATTCATCTTGAGAACAAAAGTAGTAGGGAATCTCGCGACGTCCTAACGATGCTACAGAAAACATCGGTCTAGAGTCTCGACCCTGAAGGTGGTTTTACATTGTGATGTGATTTCTTTGAAGACTCTTGTTTGTACCCTGGTCTTTGTAACGTCTCGTCATTTTTTAGTATCTTTCGCTACTAGTCACCCTAGAGGGCATGGTAGCAGAATAAATGCAGAGCGCTTGTTGTTATCTCTCACGTCATAAGGGCGCCTTTTTGCAAAGCTGTAACTCAAACCTTGATACACCAAACATTTACGAGAAATGATATATCAGCTCAATGGTAATTTTAATAAGTATACAAACCAACTTCAGAAAATATAACCTTATCATATTTCACGTTTCCAAGATATTCTTGGATAACAAGCACGAGACGGGAGGCAGGAGATGGGAAGAGGAGATTGGTGGAAGATAGGGCACAGGAAAGACGTGATGCTCATTTGCGTCATGGCTTCCGTTGGGGGAAATGACAGTTTGATGATGAATTTACAAGTCATATTTATTATTATTATTATTTTGTTAAAGATGATGGCAGCATCAATGGAATTGATTTTATATATGGTCTTTTCAATTCTTCTTATTATTCTCTTCTCATCTGGCTGATATTTGCTAATAGCTGGCCGATGTTCATATCTTGGTTAAAGAAATGTTTTCTAAAAATACTAATTTATTGTTATGATAACAAAAGTGGTTAACAGATCTTAGTAATGGAATTCCAACGTTTCCAACCGTATCATCGGTTCATCTTCAAGGAAAGGTGAGCGTGAACTGATTGGAATGGGGTCATTCGCGGTATTTATTGTGTCCCAGGTGCTCTGTCTGATGGGCGCTGTGTTTTCATTGGCTGAACAGAGGATTAAGTCCCCTGAGTCAGCCGTCTTCAGAGGTGGAAGCTCGCACTGCTCTTCGCGTGCAGACGCTGGAGACTGGGGAGCGTAGTATTGGGCAGGGGCACCTGATTGGTCCGTTCGATCGGCTCTATGGTGCCGGCGGGCGGCGCCCTACGTGCCACTGTCGGAAGGTGGAGTGCCGTCTCTTGAGTGGTGTGAGGCTGGGTCTCTCCTTCCCGATATGTAGGGCCTCTAAGAGGCGGAGGCGACGGTGGTCTGCCGCCTTATTCAGAATAATACCAATATTAGGAATAATGTCTTCCGAGTTATCCTTGTATTGTGGATGTTTTTTGCATGATTATGGATGGCGCCTTCCTGAGCGTGGCAGGATATCCTCTTGGAAAATCGCATCGTTGTCATACCGAGTAGGCGCTGGGGCATTCCCGTGTTGCCCAAGTTTCTAATTAACAACGGGTATTCCAACCGGGACATCGAAAAAGCCATTCGCAGAAACATCGATAAGTGGTACCAGCAGGAGCCTCGCCCCGCCGCCCTTGAAGACGTCACTCTCTTTTACAAGGGAGTATTTCACAAGAAATACAAAGAGGACGAGCGAGCCCTTCGTAACATCATCGAAAGGAACGTCTCCCCCACTGACCCTGCGAAAAAGTGAAATTGATCATTTACTATAAAAGCAAGAAGACTAGTGGCTTGATTATGAAAAACAACCAGCCCCCGTGATGCCAAGACCCTCTCAAGAAAACTAACGTTGTCTACCAATACAAATGCCCTGTCCGGGAATGCCCCGGCGCCTACATCGGTATGACAACGATGCGATTTTCCAAGAGGATATCCTGCCACGCTCAGGAAGGCGCCATCCATAATCATGCAAAAAACATCCACAATACAAGGATAACTCGGAAGGACATTATTCCTAATATTGGTATTATTGATAAGGCGGCAGACCACCGTCGCCTCCGCCTCTTAGAGGCCCTACATAATCGGGAAGGAGAGGACCCAGCCTCAACACCACTCAAGAGACGGCACTCCTTCCGACAGTGGCACGTAGGGCGCCGCCCGCCGGCACCATAGAGCCGATCGAACGGACCAATCAGGTGCCCCTGCCCAATACTACGCTCCCAGTCTCCAGCGTCCGCACGCGAAGAGCAGCGCGAGCTTCCACCTCTGCAAGACGGCTTGACTCAGGACTTAATCCTCTGTTTCAGCCAATGAAAACACAGCGCCCATCAGACAGAGCACCTGGGACACAATAAATACCGCCGAATGACCCCATTCCAATCAGTTCACGCTCACCTTTCCTTGAAGATGAACCGATGATACGGTTGGAAACGTTGGAATTCATTACTAAGATTTGTTAACCACTTTTGTTATCATAACAATAAATTAGTATTTTTAGAAAACATTTCTTTAACCAAGATATGAACATCGGCCAGCTATTAGCAAATATCAGCCCTGATGAGAAGAGAATAATAAGAAGAATTGAAAAGACCATATATAAAATCAATTCCACTGATGCTGCCATCATCTTTAACAAAACATGTTTGAGAGAGGGTCTCCTACCTTCTATATTATTATTATTATTATTATTATTATTATTATTATTAATATTATTCAGAAGATGAACCCTATTCGCGTGAAACAAGCCCACCAAAGGGACCATTTACTTGAAATTCAAGCTTCCATAGAAAGAATAAATCTCACTTATTGAAAAAGAAAAATAAGTTAATAAATCAACAAATGGATAAAAATCCGAATCTTCGATTCAAATTTCTTACCAAAGCTCTGCCTTGGTGAGAAATCAGAAGAAAAAAGTTGAACTGACTTCATGCAATCATGGTTCGCGGGTTTCATTCAGAGTTAGAATTTTAACCAGAAAGACTTTGTTTGCATTCCGAAGAGAGGAAGAGGCGGGGAGGCCTTCTTCAATCTCTTACTCTGGAAGGAGGAGGAAGAAAAGTTGAATAACCTGATCCCCCCTTTTCTCTGCTTTCGTTTCCCTAACAAAGAGATCTCTCCTATACTTCAGGAATTTAAATTTACCCCTGAATGAAAACGAAGTACTTTTATGCCTTTAAGAAACGACGTCTCCTTAAAGAAAACGTCCATTTGCATATATTTTCCCTCTCCGTAGAATAGAAGGTTCGAACTTCCCTCCATCTAGAAGTATTTCCTTTTCATTATGAGTTGATACTAAATTTGTAGAACAAACGTAGTTTAGATAACGCTTTTGGCAAGAGAAATGCCCTACATATTTTTTATGAGACATCACAAAATCACATTACTTTTCCCTTCCTATAAAAGAGGGTGAACAAAATGCATATGGAATAATCTCGATGTCAATGACAGAAGTACCCAACGCATCAAACACTTGGTACTGCATTGAATGGGAGCAAAATAAATATGTGAGAAGCTTTCTAATATATTCGATTCACTGGTAACAAAGCCTTCGAAGGCAGGACCGCAGTTTGATTACTAAGTCCATTAATAATAATGTTGCATATTCACAAATCCTTGTAATCGTCCCAATAAAGGTAAAATAAATCTACTTTTCTCAGTAACACTATTTACCACAATTAGTAGAAATTGATTTATAGGAAATATTTTTGAATATGGTAATTAATTCTATGACGAGATGATGGTCGCATTTGATTCAGGAAATTCCTTTGAATATTTACCACAGTTCATAGCAATTGATTTCAGGCTGTTATATCTCATTGGTTGTTATCGAAGGCAGCATTGTCCTTCAAATCATCAGTAATTTGATATTTAAAAAAGAATATTTAGTGTATGATTATTACATTCCTGTCATATCTCGCTCAGCAGAGACGATCGTGCAACCATGTTGAGGGTCATGTACCGAAGACTGACATACTGACCGTTGTATAATACGATCACATCGAAATACACAGTTCGGCCGTAGCCAAGCTGGTGTGATAATGCTTACCATGGAACACAGGAGCGACATTATGACCATTATATGAGATGCAAAGCTGCCGACTTATGCAGGATATTAGCATATCGAAGCTTATTCGTGTTATGTGATGCGACGATTTGCATTTGTGGCTGGAAATCAGGATATGAACGGGAAGGTGTATGAGAGAGAGAGAGAGAGAGAGAGAGAGAGAGAGAGAGAGAGAGAGAGAGAGAGAGAGAGAGTTTGGGCATCAGATGAAATGTTAGAGAGGAACGGTATCTGTGAGTGAAACTATCTCAAGAATGTTCGGGATAACCTGTACTCTACTACTGTAGGTAGTAAATCAATTTATTTCAGGGTAAGGTTTTGGAATTTTGCAAATTCAGGGCATCACCCACGAACTGAAAATGATGAATCCGGGAGGACGTCTTCCGAGTGCCAAAAAAATAAAATAAATAAAATAAATAAAAAATTGGAAGGGGAAAGAATTGTCATTCCTAGTATTATTTCTTTAAAATGTCAGCAGTCATACTTTTTTCGGTTATGTTCTATTCAAAGAATACAGATACCCCGTTATCAGATCAAAGACGTCTTACCAAACCTCAAACTCGTCGATTTTATTTCTTTTTATTCAAAGCTTTTCGGGTCTTTTCAATTTCTGTTCGTTTATGTTTGGCGACCAAACTTGAAGCAAAGAGACGAAGAAAGAGGGACCGAGAGACGACAGACAGAAAGTCAAACAAAAACCATTCAAACTTTGCGTATAGAATTCCAACTTTAATTTTATTAAGGAGACTGAGGAGCAAATGTACGCGTTGAAATCTGGCTTTATGTTCCTCCTGATGAGAGAGAGAGAGAGAGAGAGAGAGAGAGAGAAGAATATTCAATATCTTCAAACACCGAACTATCCTCGACTCCCATTTTCACAGCAACAGCTCAAAAGCGTTGGATAGCAACTTTAGGTACAATTTTATAGGAACCGTTTGCCGAAGATTATGATAAACACAAATGAACCATTCTATTTGCAGGAGCCAATACAGTAAAACGATACTCGTCAGTGAATGAAACGGCGATGAACAAGATAAGTCAAAACGCACTGATCTCTCTTCTCTAATTGATTGTCATCCAAACCAAATCAGACCACCGGATGTCACACTTCCAGTGGCAAAAAGTCAGTCTTTCTCAGGTTGGGTGTCACTGCCCGAGGGAAATGAACGTTTCCATTTGTCAGTGAAGTTATATAAAAGATTATACGATTTGTCATGTACCCGAATCCATCAGAATAAATTAGGCAATTGACCTCAATCTCGCACTCATGGTGTTGGGATATCAGCAGCGAGGGACTCTATGAATCAGTCGCCTGAGGGACCTTCTGGCTACCATCCTATATTATTTTCATTCGTTGTCGCTGGCTGCTATAAACTCCTTTACTTTAAAGACCAATCGCAGTTTCTGTAAGTTTCTAATCTTACCTTGAAGTAGTGTGCCAAGAACTTCGCTTTGTGTTTGTAAGATCTCCATACAGTCTATGTGGAAGATATAGCATTTCTTATGGGGCATAAATTCTAGGGCTGAGAACTAAAAGGGCCAAGGTAAAAAAAATGGCCGATTGTAGTTAAGACCGTCACTTAACTAGAAACTTATCTCTGTTTCAGTGTTATAATGGCCAATGTTATAAATTAAAGCAATCCCCCCCCCCCAATATAAAACTTTCGTTTGCTGAACTTACCTGAATTTTAATAAAGGAAGCAATATTTTAAATGCGTTTTTCTGAAAACATGGTTTTTATGACATTGGCCCTTCTAGTTTTCAGCCCTAGAATTGGGAACTGTATATTACGTACATTGGATATTTCGTGTGATAATATTCCGAGTAGAAAAGATAAGGGTAAAAGGAATTTCAAATATTCCAGATTAATTTACAGAAAACGAACAGCTCTCAGAGGAATAACACATAAATGTATTACTAAATCTTAATGAAAATAAGGAACAACAGGTTTTTTCTGGTTATATATAAAAATTTGGATTATTTAAAGAAATATAGCTAATACATAAATATCCTCTCCGTCTCATAGTAAAGCATCATTTGCATGATAAATTACTAAACGTAAAAGGATGCATATACTTATATACCAAAACACTAGAGGTTAATATTATGTTCCAGCTATGTTTCATAATTCCAGTATAAATAATGCCCTTATTCCCAATTTACCTGAGCAAGTAGCCATTTATGGCCTTAAAGAGGCAAGAACGCCAGCCCAGGGAACACTGAAACTTTTTCAGTCATAATTTCCCCGTCCGAACGAGGCACTCTTAAAGGGAGGCCTACCCCCTGGAAACCTGAATTTCCAGAGCTTCTTTTACGAGAAAATCCTGAACATTTGCGCCGTATTCCTAAGTTACGTTAATGGTCGTATGATGTAACTTGGTGGGAAGCGCTTTTTCACGTGAAAGGGACGTTTTAAGTAGCAACTTACTCCGGCTAATTATTTTGAGAGTTTGTTTCCCAAACGTTTTCTCATTTTCTCTCTTGAGGATCAATCAGTTATAAAGTGGCTTGTTGTGATATAAGAAGAAGAAGAAGAAGAAGAAGAAGAAGAAGAAGAAGAAGAAGAAGAAAGAAAGATAACAGCGGCACAAGATCAGGCCCTAAGAACCAGATATGTTCAAAGAACGATAGATGGAAATAACATCTCCCATATGTAGGAAGTGCAATACGAAAAAATGAAACCATAACCCACATAGCAAGCGAATGAGCGGCGCTTGCACAGAACCAGTACAAAAAGAGGCATGATTCAGTAGCAAAATCCCTCCACTGGTGCCTGTGAAAGAAACATCAGCTACCTTGCAGTAATAAGTGGTACGAGCACCAACCCAAAGGAGTGATAGTTAAACGAACAGGCAAAGATCCTCTGGGACTATGGTATCAGAACAGATAGGGTGATACGTGCAAATAGACCAGACGTGACGTTGATTGACAAAATCAAGAAGAACGTACCATTTATTGATGTCGCAATACCATGGGACACCAGAGTTGAAGAGAAAGAAAGGGGAAAAAAAATGGATAAGTATCACGACCTGAAAATAGAAATAAGAAGGATATGGGATATGCCAGTGGAAATTGTACCCAACTTAAATCATAGGAACACTAGGCACGATCCCAAGATCCCTGAAAAGGAATCTGGAAAAACTAGAGGCTGAAGTAGCTTCAGGACTCATGCAGTAGAGTGTGATCCTAGAAAACGGCGCACATAGTAAGTAAAGTGATGGACTCCTAAGGAGGCAGGATGCAACCGGAACCTTACACTATAAATACCACCAGTCGAATTGGAGGACTGTGATGACCCCCAAAAAATAATAATAATAAAAAAAAAAAAAAAAATTATAATAATACTAATAATAATAATGATAATAATAATAATAATAATAATAATAATAATAATAATAACATAATAATAATCAATAATAATAATAATAATAATAATAATGGATAAACAAATCCACAATTATGTATATGTATATACATGTAAATATAAATCTGTAAAGAGAGCTTTCCGCAATCCCGGAAGCTCTCTGGACAGATTTATTGTTAAATATATTATGTTCATGTATATACTGTGGATTTGCTTCTCCATTTTAAGACTCGTGCTACTATTGAGTATACAATAATAATAATAATAATAATGATAATAATAATAATAATAATAATAATAATAATAATAATAATAATGAGGGTCCTTGCACAGTATCTCGACAAAATTGATAATTCACTATAGTTTTTTCAATCTCCCGAACATTAGACGAGAATTATTTTAAATATACTGATTCCAAATACAAAGTACTTTGGAAACTATGGCACTTTATTGAAGAATAAAGGAAAAAGGGATGGGAGGTGACCTTGCATCAAATTGATACTGACATGAAAAAATTGTTTTGGATCGACATCACATAACAAGGACTCAAAAAGTCGGTTTTCATGAAGCGTCATTGATGTCGGGTACAAAATGCTTTGATACCAAACTAATTATTCGCATTCATTGGATGTATATTACATACAATAATGGGGAGGGAATGCATAATCCAAATTCGGATTTTCCCTAGAGAGTGGCCCCTATGGGTTTTAACCGGTAT
>NC_087207.1:98489344-98504344 GCF_015104395.2 Macrobrachium nipponense | reverse complement strand
CTCATATTTCGTTCCTTTTCAAAATTCTTTCTGTGTATCTCAGATCTTATTCTCATTTCAAATTAAGTTTTTATTTATTTTCACGGACGAATCGCTCTGATATTAGAAGTAATGTCCTTACCATTAAAACCATCTTGTCATTTTTTTGTATGTATATTGGTTAACCATATTTCTTGTAGATTGTTTAAGATCTGTCTTACACATTTCTTCGTAAATTCCTTCTTTTTATTACTTGAATTTCTTGATAGACATATTCACATATGGTAATAAAAAGTAATTTTTCATGTTGCCAATTTTGTACATATAATCAGTCTTAAGTGTATATATATATATATATATATATATATATATATATATATATATATATATATATATATATATATATATATATATATATATATATATATATATATATATATATATATATATATATATATATATATATATATATATATATATGTAATGGTAAAAATTTTCTGTTCAACCAGAATTCCATCTAATAAAAGGAGCCCATAAAAACACCAAAATATAGAGAGAAAAGTACTATATTTAAGAGACTGCTGTCTCTCTTCAGGTATATGAATGAGAAAATGTTAGTCGTGGCCTTTTTCATTTAGACCCTTGTATCTGTAACATGTTTAAGAATGACCTCAAATATATAATTACTGACTTAATAAAAATCAGTTGCCTTAGAGTTATTAAAAAAAAAATTTTATTGTAATGTGTCTGTCATTTTTGTGAATATGGTTTTGTCTACCAGGTTCCGTATAGCTGTCACCTATAATCCTTTAATTGTCTGGAGATTGTATCTGAGATGATTGTCTTAAACCTTTAATTGCACCCTTTGTTTATGCTTGTTTGGGAAGGTTCTTATCTTCCAGGTGTGTCGGATTCTAGGCACTAATCCTTTTATAATCCCTATCTGTCAGTTATACGAACCTTCTTGTATTGTCTTTCCTCGTATTTTTTGTCAGTAGCTGCTTCAGTAAAGGGCTTGTCAGCCGAAAGATCTCGCAGACTCCTTCGTTTATTTTTCCTTCGTGGCATTTATTTATTTATATATATATATATATATATATATTATATATATATATATATATATATATATACATACATACGTGCATACATACATTCAAGTTGACAACCCCCTCATATAATCAACTCTACTTTTAGGAGCTGCGTAAATGAGGAGTTCTGTTTGCTAAATGTCAGATTTCCGCTGCTTCTGCGTGATAATATCCCTTAAGCCTTCGTGTCTCTCGTAGTCTCCCGAAATGCTCCCAGGCAACATTATGAAATGGACGGGGCCACTTTCAGGATGTTCTTGAAGCTTAGTTCTTCCTGGCTGTTTCTGTTCCTGTTCCTGACCGTTATGGTGGCCGGTGGAGATTTTAATGGCCGGCGCTGCGTTTCACCGCCCATTCAACAGGAGATAATTAGGGTGAAGATGCTGAGATAAAAGTAGACGTAACGAACGGCTGCTTCTTTGGTCTTGGCTGATAGATATTTTCCGGTGGGTACTGCTGTTTTCTCAATAGCCATTTATTCGGCTTCCCAAGCTATATCAAAACTTTTTCTTTCTTTGTCTTTTGGATAGGGGTATCATCGCTGTGGTATTTTTAGAATGTAAGTTCAAGTTTTTATTATTTTCATTTCATTACTTATATGTACGTGTTTTGTTTGTTCTATATTATACATCTTTATCATTTTTTCTCGTTCATTACTGTTCTCTTCTTCTTGTACTCTCCCTCCATTCCGTGTCATTTATAGCCTTAATGACTCGTGAGTAAACTAACATCTGGACTTAATAGCATATATAACAATACAAGTATCCAATTTCAGTTTCTGAGCGTGAGTAATGAACTGAAAATAACAGAACGCTTAACCCTAGCAATTCAATTACCACAGCAATGATACATGTGACCTAAAGAAAAAGAAGAAGGAAAAACATTACAATATAACTTAAACTCAACCGAATAAACTGAAACCCCCACTCGCCACAAGTTGGCGATTTCCAAATTGTTGTTACGTCGGCAAGACTGTATCCGTCTTGGAATTTGGGTGAGGGAGATGGTTGAAAATTCTGTTGGAGCAACAGAAGATTTTCACCCTTATCACCAAGACCGTCTGATCGAGGAGAATTTTGGAGCCAAAACCGTTACGTACCACTCACCGTCGATCCCCGCGTAGATTGCTGTACTTTACCATTTACAAAACTTTCTAACATTATGTTTTGCCATTAATCTACTAAAAAAATATCGTTGTATTTATGTTTTAAAAGGGTTAGTAGACTTTGATATAAAAAAGGCTAAATAAAAGCAAGAGAAAGTAAAGAAAACAATAATTTAATCTTTAATAAATGAAGATACCTTAGTTGAAGAGTTTCGCGTAGATGGAACGAGGGGCAGGGGTCCGTCAACGTTTAATAGAACTTCCTAACGTAATGTTATCATTAATTGCATTAAAAATAATGTTGAATATATGTTTAATGAATAATAATAAACCTTATGAAACTATGAAGAGCAAAAATAAAGAGAAATTAAATTGAGTCATTAATACAGACAAAAATACATCCGTCGTGAGGGTTGGGACGATTGGTGATCATTCATCCGTCTCAGTGAGACTTTGTAAACAAACCAGTAGGCTCGTCTTTAAATTAAACGGTGTTGGGAATTATTCGGGGTATTTTCTTACTTTTTTTCCTGTGTATCCGCTTTAATTGTTAGTGCCAACTATGTCCAGCAGTAAGTATGAGAGTAGGTATTTTTACCGTAATTGATTGCTTGTTTTGCTAACAATGCTAACAACGTTAGAAAGATAGGCCAGTTGCAATGCAGCACTGTACTTTGGTAAACTGGAATCCTTCCTTTTGTTAACTATTGATTTCATTCTGTATTTATATTAACTTTATTGATTCAAATTAGCAGCCAAGAAAGCAAGTATGCAAGACTTAACTTTCTTGGCTGCTTGATTGCTTGTTTGCTAACAATATTAGAAGGATTAGCCAATATAGTACAGTACTTTTGCCAGCTTCATTGATTTACATAAGCAAGCAAGCAAGCAAGACTTTCCAGCCTTTGTTGCTTAATTGCTTGTTTGCTAACAAAAAATCCGCACTGATGTCAACTTTATTGAATTTTAATTCTGTACATTTGTCAGCTTTATTGATTTACGTAAGTAAGCAAGCAAGCAAGCAAGGCTTAACGGTCTTGGTTGCTTCTTTGATTGTTTGTTAGCAACATTTTTATATTTGAATACTATTTTTTAAAGGAGGGACAATAAAGATTCTGCACTTTGTCAACCTCATTGATTTACGTATGTAAACAAGCAAACGCGACTTAACGGCGTTGGTTGCTTGATTGATTGTTTGTATAACAACATTTTCCAGATTTTAATGTGATTATAGTGGGGTGAAACAAAAAATAACTTTCTGCTTTACTTAAATTTATTTTACCTGGAGGTAAGCAAGAAAGGAATCGAGAAATCAATCAAACATAAGCAACTGAATGAAGTCTTGGTTTTTTTTTTTTGTGCATTCCATCACATTCTAGGTGTCGACAGCTTTTGAAAAACAAATCACACACAAATATCTTGAAGAGTAATGGAGATATGAGCTTTTATAGTTTTCAAGGCTTATGTGGTGATGCCTACAGTGTGTGTGTGTGTGCATGTATATATATAATATAATATATATATATCTATATATATATATATATATATAATATATATATATATATATATATATATTTCAATTGCTAATTTTAGGTTTTGCCAGCCCAAATATTCCACAAATCGAGCTTTACCTTATTATCAGAACTCCATCAAATTAAATGCTTTGGACAAATTGATGATGAATATAATACCTTTGTCAATTCAGTCGATGATAGCGTTGCTTTTCGGGAATCCAGTCAATTATTTCCTGCTAAATTAAATGGATATTTGGGCAGTAATTCATTCACTAATTTGAAGGGGAAATAAACTCCTTTAGATCAAAATCATCACTAATACAGCTATGAAATGCCAAAATTATGTATTTGAGAGAGGGAGGAGGAGAGAGAGAGAGAAAGAGAGAGAGAGAGGAGCGAGTAGAGATAGAGAGAGGAGAGGGGATGAGAGGGGGGAGAGAGAGAGAGAGAGGGAAAGAAGAGAGAGAGAGAGAGAGTTATTTCCTTATCAGATTCCGCATTATTACAAAATCTTTGAAGTCGAATAGCAACACCAAATTCAGATCGAAAACCTTTCGTTCTTAAGAGCCAACAGTCCTACGGAGGGGAGGGGGGGGGGGGGTGGCGGGGGGGGGACGGGTGGGGACGGGTTAGTGCACCTCGTGTGGTGCACTGTATGCATTATTCACGGTTCTTTGCAGAGTGCCTTCCGCCCTTAGCTACAACCCCTCTCGTTTCTTTTACTGTCACTCATTTCATAGACGCCTTCCATGTTACTCTGCACCTTCTAACAATTGATTCATTGTGCAACTTCGAGGTTCTACTCCTGTTACACCTTTCAGACCTTTTCACTGTCAATTTCCGTTTCAGAGCTGAATGACCTCATTTGCCCCAGTGCCTGGTCTTTGGCCTAAATTCTATATTAATTTCTATTCAATTAACAGTGCTCCGGATCCCCAAAGTGGTAAGTCGTATGTTACCGTCTTGTTTCCTCATTTATATCCCTTTCATTCTCTTCATAGCAGCCGGAAGGTGTAACCTTCCGAGGAATAAACAAACTTAATGATATCTGTTGATTCTTCACATGTGAGGATTCTCAGTATTCCTGCATGTCATTCCATTGATAAGGATAACGTTAAATGATTTTACTTTGTGTTCTTTTGGAATTGTCTTCGTAATACAACTTATATGGAAATAGTTATCTAGAATGTCAATAATTTATTCTCAAAATCCTTTGAACTTATGAATGATAAGTAATTGGCTTCTGAATAATAAGCATTCCCCTTTGTTGAAGAATTTTTTTTCAAATTAACGAAGTTCATGAGTATATTATGCTATTCTTAACAATGCACGTGAACGAGCATTAGTTCTAATGAAATATGAAAGCATAATGTTTTAAGAGACAGGGACAGTTTTCACTGATTTTTATACATTTTACAGATTAAGTATTTTTGTTTAAACAGTAGAACTTTCATTGAAATCTGTTGTCTAATGCTACCAGTGAGCTTTGCATTTATTGTAAATCCAGTCTTACCTACGTCCCTGTCTCTCAGTCAGTATTTTCGGGTATAATTTACATGAGACGAGAGTATGACATTGCTATCAGTTTATTGTACAAGTAACAGTGATGTAGATTAATTTTTTGCAGAGTGATATCTCTTACCAGATATGGCACTTTTTACTCCAAATCAGATTATGAGAAGAATAAACATACAGTATTTCTTTTCCTATCCCCCCCGTCTTCACCTAACATGAGTCTTATTTCTCATAGCCATTTTTGTCTTCTTCCTCTTACAGATCTTCCTCATTCGACCTCCCTGAGGCGGATAAAGCTACTCCAAGATCACTACCATAAGGTAGGAGGCCCATCGTCCAGGGTAGACAGATCTCCTGTAGGATCAATTCCCTTCATTACGTGACTTCAAGCAGGACATAGGCATGACAACCCCTTCCTCTTGGTGATGATGATATCGGTGAGTAACTTATTATTATTATTATTATTATTATTATTATTATTATTATTATTATTATTATATTATTATTATTATTATTATTATTATTATTTTATTAAAAGTAATGGCTACTTCAGCAGCATTAAACTTGCAGAGATTCTTCTCTATTTTCCGAATAGCGGCTTTTTCCGTGCTACTTAGACAGGCTAGTAGAGCGCCTATGGAGGTCATAATCAAATACAGAGCCAAAATTGGTGTATATATTTGAATTTTACAGATAAACTATGATACCATAGTTATCAAAGTCATTAACGATATATATATATATATATATATGTCTCTCTCTCTCTCTCTCTCTCTCTCTCTCTCTCTCTCTTTCTTGAAGCAAGCGAGCTTTCGTCTGGAGCTGCCATCAAATCCTCGGGTCCTGGGAAAGCTGAGGGTGGACTGATCTTGAAGCGGTGTCCGTCCTCGTTTATATTTGGAGTTGACAGCAGGGGGTCCGCCCCAGCTGATCTACTATTGGCTGGTGGCGGTAGGTCTTCGTTTTTCATTGGTGGCTTGAACCGGGTCTCAAGCCACTTTCCATGCGTTGATGGTTGCGATACTGTAAGTCCTGCAGCCGCCTAGACCTCCTTAGCGGCGCGGTTACGTCGATGGGCGTTTCGCTATGCTGCGGGACGTCACGGCTAACTTGATTATGATTGGCTGCGGGAGTATCTCGTTCGGGGGCGTCGTCTTCCGTGGAGTTGTCGTGCTCGGTGGTGTCATTGTTGGTGGCAGGTCTTCTCATACTCGTAGGGAGGAGAAATTCTTCCTGCGTCGTATTTTAGTGTAGGTCTTACTTGCTGATGAGAAGCGCCTCCAGCAGGCGTAACTGACGGGCATCAGGGGCCTTCCCGATGATCTTCGTGTTTTGGATGATCACATCCCGGGAGATGGCCTCTTGATGTTTGGTGCGTGCGTGATTTTTGATAGCCCCCTCTTGGGCGTGGCACGAGAGTCTCTTCGACAGGCGCATGGTGGTCATACCAACGTAGGCGCCGCTGCAACCGCGGACTGGGCATGTATACTGGTACACCACATGCGTCTGCTTCAGGGGGTCTCGTACCTGTGGAGAGGGGTTATTTTTCATAATTAGGTCGCGCGTCCTCCGATTCTGGTAGTAGATAATTAGGTCAATATTTTTGGTGTCGTCGGTCGGGGATACGTTTTCAGAAATAATTTTCTTGACTGAGTCCTCTTCTTCACGGTAATGTGAGCTCATGAAGGCTTTATAATACAGCTTGATATCATCTTGGGGGCGGGGTTGCGGGCTCTCACTACCGTACCATTTCTCCAGGGCTGTACGGACTTCTCTACTTATTAATTTATTTGAATACCCGTTATTTACGAGTACTTGGGAGGCGCGGTCGAGTTCCTGATGAGTGTCCTGCCAGGTCGAGCAGTGGGAGAGGGCTCTCCTGACGAAGGCCCTGACGGTCGTGCTTTTGAATCTGGCGGGGCACTCGCTGTCACCATTGAGGCAAAGTCCTAGGTTGGTTTTCTTTGTGTAGACGGAAGTACGGAGGCCGTCTTCCGTCTTACTCACAAGGACGTCGAGGAAGGGGAGCCGATCGTCGGTGCTGTATTCAAAAGTGTAATTCAGCACGCTGCACTGCTGAAATGCCTGACGGAGGGCTTCTACCTCATTCTCGGCGTCGACTTGAACAAAGATGTCGTCGATATATCGTCCATATCTGCGGGGTTGCTGCATCCTAGCGAAGACTCGTTCCTCCACGGTTCCCATGTAAAAGTTAGCGAAGAGTACCCCCAGTGGGGAGCCCATCGCTACGCCGTCCTTTTGGCGGTACATCTGTCCTCGGTGGGTGGAGAAAGGGGCCTTCTTCGTGCAGATCTCCAGCAGCGTACGGAGCGAGGCTTCGGGTATGTTGAGGGGCGCCGTCGACTGACTCCTGTAGACACGCTCAAGGATGATGTCAATGGTTTCGTCGACAGGCACGTTCGTAAACAGGGACTCTACGTCCAGCGAGGCGATAATCCCGGTGCCAGGGGCGCGCGGACAAGACGGCAGCCTTCGTCTTGATTGACACTGCTGAATACCACGAGAAGCTGGATGCCATTTTGTCCGACGGAGAGCAAGTTCGAGCGCCCGCCTCCTGACAAGAAAACCCGACAGACGACATCAAAGAGGAGGCAACGGGGTCATCAAGTGTAGTGAATGCTGCGACTAACGCTGTCCATCTCCCGCCCATACAAGGAGACTACAGCCTGGGTTATCTATACGGTAACATAAAAACTCACAAACCAGGAAACCCCCTCCGGCCGATCATCAGCCAGACGCCCGCCCCCCCTACTTACGCCTTGGCTAAACGTCTAACCAAATTTTGACCCCCTACGTCCCGAGTCGGGACAGCCTGCAGTCGTCAGCAGAATTCCTAGAAGTCATCAAGGACGCCCCTGGCACCGGGATTATCGCCTCGCTGGAGCCGTAGAGGTCCCCTGTTTACGAACGTGCCTGTCAACGAAACCATTTGACATCATCCTTGAGCGTGTCTACAGGAGTCAGTCGACGGCGCCCCTCAACATACCCGAAGCCTCGCTCCGTACGCTGCTGGAGATCTGCACGAAGAAGGCCCCTTTCTCCACCCACCGAGGACAGATGTACCGCCAAAAGGACGGCGTAGCGATGGGCTCCCCACTGGGGGTACTCTTCGCTAACTTTTACATGGGAACCGTGGAGGAACGAGTCTTCGCTAGGATGCAGCAACCCCGCAGATATGGACGATATATCGACGACATCTTTGTTCAAGTCGACGCCGAGAATGAGGTAGAAGCCCTCCGTCAGGCATTTCAGCAGTGCAGCGTGCTGAATTACACTTTTGAATACAGCACCGACGATCGGCTCCCCTTCCTCGACGTCCTTGTGAGTAAGACGGAAGACGGCCTCCGTACTTCCGTCTACACAAAGAAAACCAACCTAGGACTTTGCCTCAATGGTGACAGCGAGTGCCCCGCCAGATTCAAAAGCACGACCGTCAGGGCCTTCGTCAGGAGAGCCCTCTCCCACTGCTCGACCTGGCAGGACACTCATCAGGAACTCGACCGCGCCTCCCAAGTACTCGTAAATAACGGGTATTCAAATAAATTAATAAGTAGAGAAGTCCGTACAGCCCTGGAGAAATGGTACGGTAGTGAGAGCCCGCAACCCCGCCCCCAGGATAATATCAAGCTGTATTATAAAGCCTTCATGAGCTCACATTACCGTGAAGAAGAGGACTCAGTCAAGAAAATTATTTCTGAAAACGTATCCCCGACCGACGACACCAAAAATATTGACCTAATTATCTACTACCAGAATCGGAGGATGCGCGACCTAATTATGAAAAATAACCCCTCTCCACAGGTACGAGACCCCCTGAAGCAGACGCATGTGGTGTACCAGTATACATGCCCAGTCCGCGGTTGCAGCGGCGCCTACGTTGGTATGACCACCATGCGCCTGTCGAAGAGACTCTCGTGCCACGCCCAAGAGGGGGCTATCAAAAATCACGCACGCACCAAACACCAAGAGGCCATCTCCCGGGATGTGATCATCCAAAACACGAAGATCATCGGGAAGGCCCCTGATGCCCGTCGGTTACGCCTGCTGGAGGCGCTTCTCATCCAGCAAGTAAGACCTACACTAAATACGACGCAGGAAGAATTTCTCCTCCCTACGAGTATGAGAAGACCTGCCACCAACAATGACAACACCGAGCACGACAACTCCACGGAAGACGACGCCCCCGAACGAGATACTCCCGCAGCCAATCATAATCAAGTTAGCCGTGACGTCCCGCAGCATAGCGAAACGCCCATCGACGTAACCGCGCCGCTAAGGAGGTCTAGGCGGCTGCAGGACTTACAGTATCGCAACCATCAACGCATGGAAAGTGGCTTGAGACCCGGTTCAAGCCACCAATGAAAACGAAGACCTACCGCCACCAGCCAATAGTAGATCAGCATGGGGCGGACCCCCTGCTGTCAACTCCAAATATAAACGAGGACGGACACCGCTTCAATACAGGTTACGTAATTTCATGCACAGGCGCGTTACGTAACTCTCGTCATTTTCAACTTATAATTTTGAAAAGTATGGCCTCTAAGAGACCCCTTTCGCCCGGTAATCCCAGGGAGGACCCGCCCTTGGAGGACGAGCAAGGCTTCGCCACCGTAAGAAAGAAGAAGAAGAAGAAACAGAAGAAGATTGTACAGATTTCGACAGACAACAACCAGCTCCCTACGACATCGGCACCGAATACGGCGAGTTTTACAGAATTTCCGGCACTTCCCAAGTTCAAAGCTGTTGTTATCGAGGGCCAGACTTCATATGCTGCAGTCAGGGCCCTTGAGAAAAAATATCCTGCTGCAAACCTCACAGCTAGACCAAATTTAAGGGGGGAGTTTATAATTACTCCCAAGGACCAGAAAGCTGTTGAACTACTCAAGAAGGACAACCTATGCCTGCTACTTGATCCTGCTACAAAAATTAACAAGGGGATGATCTGTAAAGTCCCCAAATACATCACGATCGATAGAGTTCTCGAGGTTCCCAACATCATGGAAGCCAAGAGATGTACTGCCAAAGATGGACAGGAGACTCTCAAGATCGAAGCTACTTTCAAGGGCCAAATTCCGGCCAGGGTCAGCCTTGGAATTCTAGGCACATATGAGACCGAAGCCTTCGTACCAGAGCCTCTGAGATGCTTCAAGTGTCAGAGGTTTGGACATCACAAGAACGAGTGTAAAGCAGAACACATCTGTGGAGTGTGTAGTGCAAAGCATGAAACAGAAGTGTGCTTGAAAAAGTACAAGGAAAAGGGCCACACAGTTGCCCGATGCCCTAACTGCAGCCAGCAACATCATGCTTGGTTTTAAGGGATGCCCAGTCAAGACTGCAGAAGGATTTGGGAAGGGAAGAAGGGCATCCCTCCCATCCACCTGCAAGACCTCGGCGACATCACCGAACCAGGAAAACCATCCCCAGCAACCCCAGGTTTCGATCCTAGAACGAACCTACCTCCCCTGCTACCACAAACCACCCAACCTTCCTCCCAACCTCTTCAATCCCGGCACTACATCCCCACCCCCTCATCCTCTCCGTATCGCCAAACTCCCGCCCCTCTACCTCCTCCCCCTACTCCCCCAACCCCTCAGGTTTACCCCCCTAACCTCTGCATCGCCGAAGAGACGGTTCGATTCCTGCTCGTGCCGAAGCAGGAACCAGACAGAAGACGCAGTTGAAGAAGAAATGCAGACCGAGACACCGACTGTAGATCCTGTTTGTTTAAAGAAAGCAGGAACACAAACAGAGGAGTTTGTAGCTAAGCAAAACAGCGAAACTCAGACCTGCAAACAAGAAAATAGAACTGCAAAACGTCGGTAACGAATACTTCCTCGTAGGAGAATATCAGATCAGAAAGTTCCTGCTGACCTACGAGGAGTTTGAGGCATTTTTAAATAGAGCCATCTTCAATAACGACAGTGACAGTGGTCATCAGCTGTTCTCTGAGCTCGTCCACGCTCTGTTGGACCTAGAGATCAGTCTCCCAGATGACCTCCTGTTAGAAGATTTTAGATACAGATCTCAAACATAAAGATCGCCGCTACATGAAAAGTGCTGTTTATAAGCATTAACTGCTTTTTCTTTTACTAAACAATCTCCTTTCCCTCCGTTTTTTCGGCCGCCTCACGTCTAACGACCGAATATTTCAACTGTCACTCTAACTACCGCTTAAGCTGTCGCTTATTTTTGTTATCCTGTTTCTAAAACTGATAATATTTCGTTTTTCCTTCGTCGTTCCCTATTGCTAAACGATCGACGCTCTCTGCTTTTTTTTTCGTAAAGTGAAATATGGTACTTGAACTCCATAGAGTTGCGCTTTTTTTTCCGTTTTTCTACGACTATAAATTTTTCGATTTCATTACTGGCTATCTCTGACTCGCCAGGACTCGCTACTATCGATCTTTATCTTCTACTAATGGGTACCTTAGGGTTTGGGTTTAAAGGGGTTTGTAACCTTGCCTATTCACTTTTCCTTTCACCTTTGAAATCCATACCATTCCACCTGCACATTCCATAGAAATCATAAATAAAAAGATCGCCTCATATCCTTAAATCACCAATGCATCTAAAAAATAATTCAAATGACCTACGGGCTGCTACATTAGCTAAAGCCCGTGCTGGCATAAAGCCAGCTTAATACTCCAACAACAACAACAACCGCTTCAAGATCAGTCCACCCTCAGCTTCCCAGCCCGAGGATGTCTGGCAGCTCCAGACGAAAGCTCGCTTGCTTCAAGAAAGAGAGAGAGAGAGAGAGACGAGTAGAGAGCGGAGAAGACGAGAGAGAGACATATATATATATATATATATCGTTAATGACTTTGATAACTATGGTATCATAGTTTATCTGTAAAATTCAAATATATACACCAATTTTGGCTCTGTATTTGATCATGACCTCCATAGGCGCTCTACTAGCCTGTCTAAGTAGCACGGAAAAAGCCGCTATTCGGAAAATAGAGAAGAATCTCTACAAGTGTAATGCTGCTGAAGTAGCCATTACTTTTAATAAAGTATGCTTGAGAGAGGGTCTGCTTCCTAAGTACACTATTATTATTATTACTATTTTTTTTTTTTTTGCTTATCACAGCCCTCCAATTCGACTGGGTGGCAATTATAGTGTGGGGTTCCGGGTTGCATCCTGCCTCCTTAGGAGTCCATCACTCCTCTTACTTTGTGCGCCGTTTCTAGGATCACACTCTACTGCATGAGTCCTGGAGCTACTTCAGCTAGTTTTTCCAGATTCTTTTTCAGGGATCTTGGATCGTGCTAGTGTTCCTATGATTATGGGTACAATTTCCACTGGCATATCCCATATCCTTCTTATTTCTATTTTCAGGTCTTGATACTATCCATTTTTTTCCCTTTCTTTCTCTTCGTTGATTTTGTCAATCAACGTCACGTCTGGTCTGTTTGCACGTATCACCCTATCTGTTCTGATACCATAGTCCCAGAGGATCTTTGCACCCCTGATCGTTTTCTATCACTCCTTCAGGTTGGTGCTCGTACCACTTATTACTGCAAGGTATCTGATGTTTCTTGCATAGGCTCCAGTGGAGGGCTTTTGCTACTGAATCATGCCTCTTTTTGTACTGGTTCTGCGCAAGTGCCGGACATTCGCTTGCTATGTGGTTTATGGTCTCATTTTTCGTATTGCACTTCCTACATATGGGAGAGATGTTATTTCCATCTATCGTTCTTTGGATATATCTGGTTCTTATGGCCTGATCTTGTGCCGCTGTTATCATTCCTTCAGTTTCCTTCTTGAGCTCTCCCCTCTGTAACCATTGCCATGTGTCATCGCTGGCCAGTTCTTTAGTCAGGATTATTATTATTATTATTATTATTATTATTATTATTATTATTATTATTATTATTATTATTATTATTATTATTATTATTATTATTATTATTATTATTATTATTCAGTAGATGAACCTTTTCTTAACGCATTCCTCATCCTTTGCGTATGTGGAGGAAAATCGGTGGCTGGGTTCTAGCAGAAATAATTGGTCACTTTTGATGGATATTTCTGGATTATTATTATTATTATTATTATTATTATTATTATTATTATTATTATTATTATTATTATTATTATTATTATTATTCATAAGTTGAGGTCTATTCTTCCGGAACAAGAAGCCATTAACTTGAAATTGAAGCTTCCAACGAATATTACAGTGTGCATTCGAAAGAAGTAACAGAAGGTAATGGGAAATACAGAAAGAAATAAGTTATTAGAAAAAAACAGATAAATTAACAAATTCATAACTAAGGTCTAAAAGAAGCGAGACTTGCAATGATTCTTAAGTTGTATTCTTTAGTTGTGTAATACTTTCAGTGTCTGCAGCTCATTTTCAAGTGTTAGTTCTCAGATCAATAACATGGACACCAGTTCATGTGAGAGTCATTTAAGTGGTCGTCTGTTCACTGTTCCAGTTTCCTTTGCTTTTGTGTCAGTAGTTTGTGCTTAGTAATTTCGATTAGATATTCCCTGTGTTACGTGAATACCGACCTCTCTCACTAAGTCCCTATACCTACCTTGTGCTTCATACGGATGAAAGTATCAATGTCAACTAAAAATATCTGATTTACGAATATGAAAACCGTATCCTCGATCGCCTTAATTTCAGTGTTGTCACGAAGCGTCGATTCTCTCGGCTGGCGAGATCAAAGCCGGAACAATGTAAAAACCTCACGGGGATTAAGGAGGATTTTGTTTATACGAAGGGAGGATTTGTTGTGTTTTTATGGATCTTGCGATTAATGCTGTCATGATCACCCGTATTAAGAGCGAATGATACCCAATTATTAATACCCGATTATCTAAACGTCAGCACGAAACGAGTATGATGTATAATTTACTCAGAGATTACTTTGAGATTCCGCTTTGACTACACAAATTACCCCACGGTAAAAATAGTGTTATGCTGGGTAGTGCGATATTTCAATATAGTAATAAAAGCTCTTTGGGTGCACCTTAGAATAAGTATACTGCTTAAGATGCAAATTCTCACGTAAGATAAAAACTGATCTTGAGATTATTTTTGCAATTAAAGATATAAATCTTCTGCTCAAGTTTGGTTGGATTTGTAAGCACGTTCTCTAATATGCACACACACGCACACACACACACACACACATATATATATATATATATATATATATATATATATATATATATATATATATATATATATATATATATATATATATACATGCATATGAGCATAGCATGTCTTTTGGAATAAGACTACCAGCCTTCTAAAAATCGTCAACCTAGCTGCGACCCACCTTCATACATTTACAGGAGGTATATGATACTGCACTAATAATTATCGATTAAAAACGTTATAAATTGCAACATACTCCATTTTCAATCTTCTTTAGTCCATCTACTCTAGTTGAAATTAAGCCAAAGCGACAACGAAATCGAAACATCATGGATTTCGTATTTGTTTGTTTGTTTGTTTGTTTACTGAACTTTGCGATAGGAGAGAGAGAGAGAGAGAGAGAGAGAGAGAGAGAGAGAGAGAGAGAGAGAGAGAGAGAGAGAGATCTTAAAGACAGCAATGCATCTGGTCCAGCCATTGATATGAAAGTTGGACCACCGGAATTTTTCTTGAGAAGGGAAAAACACTTGAAAGACAATCGATCGTTTGATATCTCCAAAAGCAATCACAGGCCTTTCCACGTAGGACAAAAAGAGGCAGTTTCTTGACCCATTGCGTTTCCGCTTTCGTGGCGAGATTGGACTTCTGAAGGTTTGCAA
>NC_087207.1:98464344-98476844 GCF_015104395.2 Macrobrachium nipponense | reverse complement strand
TTTCCTTTCCGGCACCAAATGACCTCTTAAGTCCCAGTGTTTGACCTTTGGCCTAAACCCAATATTCCAAGTACATCGAAAGTTTGATAGCAGATCTGCATTCATTATATTTTTTTATAAACAAAATGTTACAACAGAAAAATCTTTTCATAAAAAAATGAGAGAGAAAAACAAACCTGCATAATCAACGTGAGTGGAAATGCTGAAGAAAGTTGATAAAGATAAAGTAACATAATTAATTTCTTAAAGTGTTTTCGTGCTGGAATAACGAGAGAGAGAGAGAGAGAGAGAGAGAGAGAGAGAGAGAGAGAGAGAGAGAGAGAGAGAGAGAGAGAGAACTCAAAATGAATTCGGTGCAAGAGCAACAGGTGTGTTACTTGAGAAAAATACATCAGGATTTTTCTCACACAAATGAAGTTCATTAATAAGACTCTTTCGACATAAGGAGAAAATCTTAAGTATTATCAAGGTACTTAGCAGTTTTATGATATGATGATGTTATGTTAGTATTTGCTCCTCCACCCCCAACCCCCGTCCTCTCTTACATCACGCTGCAAATCTGATAGTTTGGTGTTTATCTCTCTCTCTCTATCTATCTATCTATCTATCTATCTATCTATCTATCTATATATATATATATATATATATATATATATATATATATATATATATATATATATATATATATGTATATATATATATATATATATATATATATATATATATATATATATATATATATAGAAACAAAAGTTTCCCCTTTTTGTTTCCTGTAAAGAAAACGACTGTGCCATCTTTGACTGTCCGTCCATACGTTTTTCTGTCCTCACTTTTTCTGTCCGCCCTCAGACCTTAAAACCGACTGAGGCTAGAGGGTTGCAAAATGGTATGTAGATCATCCGCCCTCCAATCATCAAAAGGAACAAATTGCAGCCCTCTAGCCTCAATAGTCTTTATTTTATTTAAGATTAAAATTAACCATAATCGTGCGTCTGGTAACGATATAGAACAGTCCTCCACCGGATCGTGGCTCCTGCAGCATTCTACCGAGATCACCGAAAGATAGATCTGTTTTCGGTGACCTTGATTATACGATGTACATATAACTCGATTGCGCCGAATTTTTACATGTTTTAATTGAAGATGTAGCTTCTTCAATCTGACAATCTTATTCAGTTGTTTGTTTGTTTGTATGGTGTTTTTACGCTCCATGGAACCAGTGGTTATTCAGCAACGGGACCAACGGCTTTACTTGGCTTCCGAACCACGTCGAGAGTGAACTTCTATCACCAGAAGCACAAATCTCTAACACCTCAATGGAATACCCGAGAATCGAACTCGCGGCCACTGAGGTGGCAGGGCAAGACCATACCGATCACGCCACTGAGGCGTTTCTTACATAGTTGTACTGAAGGCTAGACGAAGGGGAGGAATCATCCCATTCGAAGCGTCCTAAGGAAAAGCCTAAAATCTCCAATGGAATCTGTCCAGACAAACGTTGCCCAATACAAAATCGAACCAAGATTTGGTTTTGGATAAGAACGGCTTCATTCCTCGCATGGAAATCCCGACATTCGTTGACTGTTTGCATGTCGAGGGCAAATTCGCATCGAGGCATTTCAATATACTTCACCTTATCCCCTCTAAAATTGCTCGAGTCGCGTTTCGATTACCCTGAATGGTGAGTGTCGTGATAAAGGTATCACTTTGAAGATTGCAGTGAGAACAATATTGCAAGGTTGCATCCAGAAGCATCTTCTCATCTTTCAGTCTAGTATTTCAAACCAATTCGCGATGTTATCTTGGGAAAACTGGCAGAAGTGACTGGAGGCAGAATCATTTCTTTCCATGGTCTTAGGAAATTTGGAAAGAAAGTATATTTAGTAATTTAATCTTTTTAGTCAATTAATCTTCCTCGTGTAAAGTGAAAATTCGTACCATAATGAAACTCTGGAGAGGAATGGATTTAGTCAAGATAGATGAAATAGTTCTCTCGAAACAATTATTATTTACTGCACTCTCCTTTGGCAGCTGTCATAGTTTTTTTTGTTGGGTTTGCACAGTGGGTGGGCAGTTGTTGGCTAATTTACTGTTGATGAAGTCAAACTATTGGTAAGATTCATTTGATGTTTAATACTGATAGGATTTTGTCGGGTATTGAAACTTTTCTTCAATCTACGGAAATTGATTAGCACCAATATGCAGTAAATACTCCTCGCTGTCGAGTTCCTCAGTTCCAGAGCTCCTTTATTCCTCACACCGTTAGACTGTGGAACAGTCTCCTTGAGGATGTCGCGCAATTGGAACTTCAGAAGTGCAAGCGAAGATTCAATGCGTGACTACCTGTATGCAATTCAACTTACATTTCAATGTTTTACCTACAATTTTGTATATTTATTTGATGATTTATTTGCTTTTTTTTTTTTACTGATCATCTCTTTCTGTATTTCCCATTGCCGTCTGTTGCCTCTTTTGAATGAACACCATATTCTTTGGAAACTTGAATTTCAAGTCAATGGCCCCTCCGTGCATGCTTGTTCCTTATTAATAGGGTTCATCTTTCTAATAAAAATAATAATAATATTGAGGATACTTTGCCGCACACACACACACGCAAACATTCACACACACACACACACACACACACACACACATATATATATATATATAATATGTATATATATATATATTTTATAATTTAATAATATATATATATAGATATATATTATAATATACACAGTCGTAAATATATGTATATATACACTTTTCAATTAAGTTTGTTGCTTGAAAAAGTCGAAAATTGAAACCGAGTATGGCAATATTTGTATGCAATGCAGTTGCGGATTTGGCTGATTATGCAAATTTACTATTTGCATAGTAAATTGAAAGTAAACTTTATAGATTACTTCAAAATATTTTTGTGAATGTCGTGATAATTAATCCTATTCCAATTTCAGCAGTTGGCTTTTGTAAAAGAGATGTATATGTTTTACAAGAATGTCTTTTCCTTCCATCACAATAATTTGCATTGTTCTCTTTCAAGGATAAAAACCTTCGTGTATTATAAACTTATTTTCGGTTACTTGGAGAGTAAGCCTACAAACTATTTTGCTGTTGTTGTTGTCGTTCTTGTTGTTGTTGTGGGGGAGGCGGCTACGAAAGCCTAAAAACGTCTAGGTAAAGTGTTTTGCGTTGAGTTAAAGATTCAGGAATTTTAGGAAAGGATATTTATGATTTATTGATTGGAATGAAAATGTAAAAATTAAGTAATTTTGTCGTTGAACAGTACAGAAAAATTATTACTATTAAAATATACCTTGTTTATTTTAATTTTTGTTGGTGGAACAACCCTCTATTTGACCTTAGATTTTAGCAAGCGCACTGAGTAAGCTGGAGGTCCGATCACACCTTTTTTTCCTTCATAAGAAAGAATATTTCACAGCTTATCTAATTAAGCATATGACTCATTGATTGACTGAATACAAAATTTAGGGCACTGGCCAACAATTGCAAAGAGAAGGTTAAGGAATTAAGATGGGAGAAAGAGAATATGAACGGAGGTACAGTAAAACGAATGAAAGGAGTTGCATCTAGGAGCCAAAGGGACGCTGCAAAGAACCTTAAGTAATGCCACAGACGGCACAACGCAACCCTCCCCCCCCCCCCCCCCCCCCCCCACCCCCCCCCCCCCCCCCCCCCCCCCCCCCCACCCCCCCCCCCCCCCCCCCCCCCCCCCCACCCCCCCCCCCCCCCCCCCCCCCCCCCCCACCCCCCTACACGTGGTAAGTAAGTATATGGTTACACAGCATTCAAGCCTCTTGGTTGATAAACGAACCAATCGGAAAATCAAATTCATTTAATGGTTTAAACATTAGAATCGCTCGTTCTCCGTTGCATTTCCAGGATGCGAATTTGTGAGGTCTATGCTAGTTTACACTAGGCCCGGTTATTTTGCCATGCCCCTAGGTTAGGTTAGGTTAGGTTAGATTAAGTTGAATTGGGTTTGGTTAAGTTAGGGTAGGTTAGGTTAGGTTGAATTGGGTTTGGTTAGGTTAGGTTAGATTAGCCTAGAACCTGGACAGTAATTTGAGTGTAGGTAATAGAATGAACTTATTTCCAAGAAAAGGGAAAAGGTCGCCCAGTACTCGGTTGCATCTCTGGAAAATGCATCCAGGACGTTTTAATAAGAACAAGTTTCAAAATATAAGGAAAAAATATCAGAGTTCTTGCTTTTCTTATGAAACAAAATTGCAATTTTTCTATTTCCATTCTATTTTGTTTTCGTTTTCTACATTACAAGGATTTAAATGTGTGTTTTTTTGCCCGTTCATTCCCGTGCATTCCTTCGTACAAACAAAAAACAAGAGCCAGATACAACAGTGAGATTCTAAAATGCAAGCTGAATCGTATTAGGGTAGTAATGCATTGCATCTTGGCCTGGACTTCTAAACCATTAGCTCTCTTAAGCCTTAACTGTTTAATACTCATCTAGACGTAGCAGGCCAGTTTTAGTTTAGTTTAGTACACACAGACACACACAATATATATGCATATATATATATATTATATATATATATATATATATATATATATATATATATATATATATATATAAATATATATATATATATATGGAGAGCTATGGTTTTCACCCTGGCAATAAGCACGTACTATATACGAGTAAACCATCCCTTGTTCTCGCGTTCCTTTCAAGGCCAAACCAATTAAACACGGATTATCCAGGCTTCAGGCGATCTGGTGGATAATACTACACGACAACAATGCCTCCCTTTCTACTGTCACCCCAGTTTCCATCATTTCCCTCATACAATACTTCATGTAATTTACGAAAATGAAGAGACAAACAGAACGAATAAATAAACCGAAGATGCAGTACATAGGCGGTCATTCAGTGCTGAAAGACAAATTTTGGAGTACATAGTGCAACGGGAGGAAGACCACTCAGCAGCGCTATGAAACAATCGCTAGAAGAGGGTGGAAAGTAAGATGGAAGAAGGAATATGAAAGGAGGTACAGTAAAAGGAATGAAAGGGGTTGCAGCTAGGGGACGAAGGGACGTTGCAAAGAATCATAAGTAATGACTACAGTGCAGTGACGGCCCTACCTCCATACGGGGCTAAAGATTCAGTACCTCAGTAGCAAGGCCTATACAAATGATTTTTATCACATCACCGTGATATTTTTTTTTCATACACTATCATTAAGCTGCAAATGTCATTTAATACCCAATTCGCTCCACGTCGGGAATAATACCGAAGGGGTAATATTATTGATAACTGTCGGTGGTAAAATACTGGTCGCTGAAGTCTTTGATCGTCATCATTGGTGGTTCGACCCATCAGGTGACGATCACCTACCATTTATAATTCCCCTCTGGTGTTATTCCCGAGCCAGAACGAATTGTATATTAAATGACATTTGCAGCTTAATGTTTGTGAATAGTAATCCATATCATCATCGGTACAGTGTAACGTCATTGTAAGGCCGACCTGTCTTGGTGGGTTCTGGCTTTTCTTTAGGGCAGTCCACGCTCGTTTCTGCTTCGTGCACCCGTTTCATGTTTACTGCAGTGATTAGTGATTAGGGAATTTTTCTTTTGTGAAACTCCGAAACGTTTGCAACCTTATCAAGCGTTTAGAGGAGGGGGAAGCCCTCGGGAAATAAACTCATTGAACTGAATCCCATACTATTAGGGGAGATCGATGTTCTCACGCTCTATGGAAGCTCTAAAGGCGAGATTTTTTTCTAAAATCTATAAACTCTGATGGCTTACTGAGTGATGTGAAGCGCATTAGTCCAATGAAGCCTCCTTTTACGTGAGTGACGAAAAGGTTAAGCGTGTGTGGCGTGCCCCAGAAGCAGACCCCCCTTTCCGAGAACCTCAAATGTCAAGCACCCCCAATATAGCTTATGGCGTGGGGTCTTTTGCCATAGCGGTTTGGGGGATGTGGGTTATTCTCCCCCGAAATGAGACTGGCGATGGACGTCGACTACAGGCTTCTGAACCTGCTTTTGGAGAGTTCGTGTGAGAAGAGCCCCCGACGTCATTATTCCACCAAGACGGTGCTCCTGACCATAATGCCAAAATAACAAAAGGATGGTTGAAGGACCGCCATATTGACTTGATCCCTAACTGGACTGGTGATTCTCCGGATCTGTCGCCCGCTGGAAACCTTTGGGCTGTAATGAAGCAGCAGTTAAGGGGTTCGGACGCGTCCTCTCTGGTGAAGTGGGTGACACTGTGCGACTTCTGGGGGTCCCTCAAGGGGGTTCTCTCGACCCCGAATTTTGAAGACTCTTCCTGATTACAAGACGGTCGCACACACACACACACACACACACACACACTCACAAAGGTCTCCTGTAGGAAGAGGGAGTGTGTTGTTACCAATTAGTACTTTTGGTGAGTACACATTTCTTTTTCTTTGATTTTATTGGCTTTTTTTATTGAATTTAATCGAAGTTATTAGTGAAAGTGGATTTGGAAAGGGATTTATAGTAATGTAGTGTTAATAAATATGACTAAATTAATGAGTAAATTGTTTTGGTCGAAACATTACAAATCGAAGAAAAATCTCTTAATCATTTTATGTGAAAACATCGCAGTTAAACATCCAATTAACACTGTTTCTCAGACATGAGGTCAAGATAGAGTTTGAGACAGTAATGTTGATAATGCAAAATCAAATACGTCATTAATGACAAAAGACTTTTTTTTTTGCGTCTCTTTTTTCCCCTTATTCGATTGGGGTTTTCTTATTTCCTTATTTTTCCAAATATGTTTCCTACCTGGAATTTATTCAAATATAAGTGTCCACTGATTGTGTCGTTCGGTCCTTTTCTTATCACTCTGAAGCCCTATCTTCCCTTGGATTTCCGAGTTCATCCATCTGTTTATTTATTTATTTATCTATTTTGAGTTCATCAATCTTTTTATTTGTTCATTTATTTTTTTTTTTGAGTTCATCCATCTGTTAATTTTTTTTAGTTCATCAATCTGTTTATTTTTTAGTTCATCCATCTGTTTATTTATTTTTTTTTATCCATATGTTTATCTATTTATTCTTTTTATAGTTAGCGCAAACTCTACAACCTTAGAATTTTTATTTCGCAAGTTCTAGTTCATCATGAAACCATCGTATAGCTATTCTTCATTGCGAGATGCTTGTGTATTTCCCCTTCAATCTCAAGCACAACAATAATTCATCCTTCAAGGGCTTCATAAAGCTCCCCTCAGGGAAGGCGTTCAAATTTCTTTCATTCCACCTGCTGATATGGGAGAGCCCAAATCTTTGTTCCGCCAACACGGGTCCCGTTCCTTCGGGCAATTATTTCATGATGATACTTTTTGGTGCCTGGACATCGTTTCCGTACGTGAGATTTCCCGAAGCTCTTCTGTGGCGCTTTCCTCTTCTCTCACATTCTTTCTTTCTTCGTTTCTCCTGCGTGTTCACCGAACTACGGTATTATTTCGTGAGAGGATCGGATTTTTCAGAGCCGTTCTGTGTCATGCGAGGTCTCTCTCTCTCTCTATCTCTCTCTCTCTCGCGAGATTTTTGTCTGTCTGTCTGTCTCTCTCTCTCGCGAGATCTTTCTCTCTCTCTCTCTCTCTCTCTCTCTCTCTCTCTCTCTCCCTCTCTTAGACGTGTGCTTCACATTTTGAAGGAACCCGGATGTAAAGCTATGGACTTGATATTATGTATAATATATTACGCTGTGGCTAATTAAATACAATTATTGTGCTAATTAAATACAATTATTATTATTATTATTATTATTAATCCCAGCTAGGGAAAGAGCAGAATAGGAGGAACAGAAAGGGGGGTCAGGGCTTTGGGGAATCTTAATTATCTCTCGGCTTCTGATTCCCAAATTCTTTTTACCTGTAAAACATGACGCAACAATTTTCCCAGGTGAAATGCGCAGCGGATTCGGAAGAGAAAAAAGAAGTCTTTAATCAGGGGCTGATCTATTCCACGGAATCAAGAAAGAGAGAGAAAAAAGATTTAGCCTTTGTGCAAAATGACCTAATTACCTTTAACTGCTTCTTTTTTTTCTCTCTCTCTCCCAGAATATGAAAAGCTCCTCACGACATATAAATGTCGCTTAGAAGTTTCTCGGGAGAGGAAACCAATCTTCGTTAAACTCATTTCTCTCATTTTCAGTTGAAACAGATTTTCATAACCTAATGCGCGATGTTGACATATGTGTATGTAATATACATATATATATAGACATATATAAGTACATATGTCATAACATGTATTTCTGATCCATTATATATTCGGTGAATATGCATAAATTTAAGTAAAACTACGTCCTTTGCATGAAAGATCCATTTCCATAGATTATAACCCTCACTGGCGAGTATATCACAGGAAACATAATACAAACGGAAACTGTGCCCTCGGAATTGAATGTACTACGTCTTATTTCCGGAAAATCAGGGAATTGGCCCAAAGAAACGGAAAAATGAAAATAAATTTGAATATGAAAGCCTGAATTAGGCTCTGATACAAAGACTGCTGATGAAATTTGCCTTCCATTGTAAACTATTGGAATCGAATGACTCCAGTTCAATTTCACATCCGGGACCCTTATTGCGGGAACCTCAGGTTGGGTCTGTCTCAATTTTCCCGTCGTGGGACCCTCGTTTCATTCAGTTCTCCGGGATATATATATGAAAATCATTTCAGGTTTGGCGATATAGCTCTCATTTCATTCTGAAATAATGCCGATTTTGGTTCGCCAGTAACCAGTTAAAAGTACCAGTATCATTAAATTCTGTTTAATTTGCTTCGTTAACCGCAAATTTTTTTTTATATGGAACTGAAATATACAAACGCCCATTCCTGCACGAATAATAACTAACCCTTAAGGATTACGAAGTCCTGTATGAAGGTCAAAATTAGATGTGAATTCCAGCTAATTTCGAAGTCAACGTAATGGCAGGTTCGAGATTCCTAACAAGTGACTCCGATGTGACTGAAGAAGAATGATTCACTTTACAGAAGAGAACAAATAAACTTCATCTGCCCAGCTCTGTCCTGTGGAGATGTGGGGATGGACATTTCTGCTGAAGCTTGAATGTGAAAGTTGATCTGAGCTCCTGCCACTGTTGCATATTCATGCGTAAATGCTTCGTTTCAATCGAAAGAGGAGAGTCTTGTCTTTCCTGCTGATCTGTAACCGAGAACAAGGGACATTTCGCTCTCAAATCGAATGAGGAAGGGTCTCCAAAATGTCCCTAGCGGGTTTGTCGGTATGCGCACGCGCAGTAAAAGCAGTCGTCATTTATCTCAGTGAAATTCCTCAAATCTAAAACTTATTGAGTGAAATCTCAGGTATTGTTGATGGGTAAAGTTGGAATGAGCAAAGTTGAATTGAATAATCGCATAGGAAAGAGAAAATTCACTAACTCCCGATAGACAAGGAATGTCAGGCAGAACTTGCTACGAATTACTCTTCTCTCTCTCTCTCTCTCTCTCTCTCTCTCTCTCTCTCTCTCTCTCTCTCTCTCTCTCTCTCTCAAAAAAACTTTTAAACTGCTGGCTTTTCGGCTCAACAGTTTGATCAGGCATTTAACAGAATTGTTCATCCTTCCCCAAGTCAGCTTCATTTTCTGGAAAGGGCTTCCATAAAACAAATAAGCTGAAAACGTAACCCTTTTTATCCCGTCTCGTAGGAATGTAGGGATAAGGACCTGGACTTCAGCCCAGCGTAAAATTAAAGTAATTGACATGTTTCTGTTAGCTGTTTTCTTGAAATAAGCCCCGTGAACGCAAGCACAGGTGTTTCCAAGTCCGGTTTTCCTGCAGGCATACTTTGAACTATTTTCTGCTGAACGGCCGACCAGTGCCCCAATGTACGAAGGCATTTTCATTCCTTTTACCCTTAGCACATTGTTAGCAATGCTTGAAGCAAGCAGCAACTAATGTCCTCTCACGACCGTAGAGGAGCTTGTCATTGTCACGGCTTGAAAGTGTCGTTCAATGAGAGGACTTTTAGTTATACTGCTCTAATGGCATGAAAGTGTCGTCAAATCTTTGAAAGGAGAAACGGTTTCATATATCTTGGCGCTTAGGTACAAAATCGCTCCCAGCAACTTCAAAACACTTTCATTAATATTCTTGTTACCCCAGACCTCATTTGATACGAAAGCCACTAAATAAAGCAAGTGCAAAAGGCTGGTGGTTATACAACTTAGATTTTACGGTGGGTCCTGAATCCGAGGTTAGCAGCTGTTGTTGTCAAGTCCTAAAAGCTTCCGCTTCACAGACGACCTTGTTATCGCTGCGCGAAGTTCATAATCTTATTAGCGATAAAAATAACCTCAAATCATTTTTATGTCGATAGGTACAGGAATGAGAAAAAATTTTTTAATTCCCCCCCCCCCCCCCCCCCCCCCCCCACCCTTTTATTTTGTATTCTGCTTTACCTGAAAACTTTTCTAACATATGATATATCATAAAAATGCTAATTGTGCATTAACAAAATGGGCGATCCAAGTTAATTACAACTAAAGTTTTCAATATTGAAAGATCAAGTGATCCCTTTGCATTCAAGATGACGAATAATAATATGAATTTTAAGATGACGAATACATAATAATAATAATAATAATAATAATAATAATAATAATAATAATAATAATAACGTTGCTGTTAGTGTTTAACCATGCTTATTTGTGCTTTACACTTTGTGCTCTCACTGTTTCCAGGTGTATCAACCCAAGGTTATTCCATAATGCTCTTTTCAACAAAATAATTCAACGATATTTCAGTATGCAGTGTTTATTGTTATCCTAAAAATAATAATTTTGCAGACTTAGTTAATTTAATACAAATAATTGACCCTCTACAGTAGATTCACATCAGCCGTGAATCTGATGTCTAGTCCAGTCCCTTACGACGCTCCTGATTGGCTGTTGATAAGCCAATCACAGGGCTGGAAACTCGTCTCCTCTCTAGAGTTCACGTTGGCGGGATGTATGTTCCACCTCTCCTGAGGGATGCTTTTGAAAGACATATCCCTCAGGAGAGGTGGAACATACATCCTGCCTATGTGAACTCTCGAGAGACACTAAAGGTTTACAGCCCTGTGATTGGCTTATCAACAGCCTATCAGGAGCATCGTAAGGCACAGGCCTAGACATCAGATGCACTGTTGATGTGAATCTACTATAGTTGGCTTCATTCAAACGAAAATTATATAGAATATGATTGTATGCTCTGACCATGTGCATGCATGCACTTTCATTTACGATTCATTTTATCATTTCAACAGAAGCACGTTGTTTTATTTATACAAGATGCTAATACAATTTTCATTTTAATATGAACTTTGCGGGAACACTAATTTTGGGGCTTATGATACACTTTACCTTATAACCTCAGGTAAACTGTATTGCAACCTCTTTGTCCATAATCCCAACGGTCACACTATGCGTAGCTATTTTACAACCGATAAAGTTTAGCTTCATGTACCGAACAAAAGTTTTTTCTTGTATGTTCGAAGTCGTATCTAGATAGTGCTTGAAAGGAGTTTGAGATTATGCCCCAAGATATTGCATGAAAGGAGTTTGAGATTATGTCGCAGTATATTGCATGAAAGGAGTTGGAGATTATGTCATAAACTCTGTTAAGCTTTCTTACGGTATCTCGAGTGAACATTTTTGTTTTTCTGCTGAGACACACCTGAGGTTAATGAATTGAATTTGCTATTAAGAATTTGCATTACCACTTCTTGATTACAATAAGGTGAACAGTTACAAGTTCTTTCTCTGTTAGGATTTAGATGGATTTCCTTTAGACGTTTTCTATCTCCTTGTTTCTCTCGTGTCTCCTGACGCCTACAAAGATTTTTTTCGGCGAAGAATCCAAACGTTTTAAGCATTAAGCTGTTCGGTTGACTGTAAGAGTTAAATAACACCAGAATGTCTTTCCTCTCTCTCATCATTACTAAAAGCTTTCTAGAGAGTAGGAGATAAAGTGTGACGATTATGTCGGAAGCTGAATCCTAAGAGAGTCTGAAGCCCCTTTCATATTCAGCCTAGAAATAAGTCTTTTGTTTTTACTATGAAGGCACGCAGTGTTGGTTGATTAGATGCGTTTTCGAAAAGGGGTGATAGCAGACACATTTCCTTTCCTAAGTTGAGCTTCTCGATGTTGAAAACAAACATTCACGGGCCGTACTGTGCATACAGATTCTTCATTAACGTCTGTTCTGTTTATTGATCTCGTATTTACAAGTAACAATAGTAGCAACTGTGTAACATTCACAGGTGAACGTGACCAGACAACAATAACGTCAGCTATGAAGATGTTGTTGTATATGTTGTATCGAATATACAGCTTGTATACCTACATCATTTTTCTAGACTGAACTGCGGACATCTTACTTGATGTTCGTATACACATATGCTAGGGGCTAGTGACTTCATCCTTGTCTTGCCAACTTTTCCATTCTGTTCCTTGCCT
>NC_087207.1:98446844-98459344 GCF_015104395.2 Macrobrachium nipponense | reverse complement strand
TATTTGACTTCTCTTGGTGAAACAGTGTTTGTGATTATATCATTATCTGCACCTCTCTCGTTTTAGAGTAGAATTAAATGTTACAAAATGACAAAATAAACCACTGCAACTAAAACTAAAGATACAATTAACGAAGTTGAATCGCGTTTACTTAATTCATGTTTAAATGAAAACATTCAGCCAGCGATTGAGAATGTTACTTGTTAACACCAAACATGAACTTGATGTTGATCTTTCGTTAATAAAAAGAGTCATGATGACTCTAGGTCGTTTGATTTTGAAGATAAATGAGCCAAAGGCAACTAAATCCCCTGCAGGGATTTTAATTATTCATTTTCAATTTGCATGAATGGTCATTCAGACCTTATAAAAGGTCATTAATAACATGTCCTCCGTTTATGAATGGCTTGCTTCAGACAAAACGTGGACTATCATTTGTTATAGAACGTGTGTATATATATATATATATATATATATATATATATATATATATATATATATATATATTATATATATATAATATATATATGTGTGTGTGTGTGTGTGTGTGTGTGTGTGTGTGTATTTGTACGATATATATATATATGTATGTATGTATTTTCCACATATTTAGATACGTAATGAAATGGGACCTAATTCTCTGTCTTTTAACGTAACTTCTCAAGACTCCAAGTGTTTCATATTACTGTTGGTAGCAGTAACATTGATAGATATAAGATATGATAGCGTTTATAACATCAGTAAGATTTTGTACTTTTGTAATTTTAGCTCCTAGATTAAAGAAACTTCTGCGATACGAATTAACAAGTTATTAATATATATCACGGTCACGTACATCATTATTTACAGCGCCATTAGAGAGAGAAATCAAAAGGCAATATGCTCCCAATTTCGGTTATTTACAAGTCATTGAACCCTCACTCTAGAGATCGCCACCCAATTTAATTGAAACGTCCATCAGTGCCACTATCACAGAACATAAATCACTAAATTTTCTCCGGAATTTTCACCTCATCCACATACTCAGACTTCTTTATTTCTGACAGCCGAGAAGACGTTAAAGCACCTTTTACTAAATAGCAGCAATTTCCACCCCGTCACGAGACTTGTGCTTTTTTTTTGTGGGGATGAAGACCTCTTGGTGTCAATGGTTCTGTTACTTTGTAAGATGCAAATCAATCGGTCGATCGCAAGAAAACGGAAGCGCCTCAGTGGCGTGATCGGTATGGTCTTGGCCTGCCACCTCGGTGGCCGCGAGTTCGATTCTCGGTCATTCCACTGAGGGGTTAGAGATGTGTGTTTCTGGTGATAGAAGTTCACTCTCGACATGGTTCAGAAGTCACGTAAAGCCGTTGGTCCCGTTGGAATAACCACTGGTTGCATGCAACGTAAAAACACAAAACAAACAAAAGAAATAAACACGCAAGAAAAAGGGGTTTTAAGATAAATCGTCTCTTTGAAATAAAGTTGAGAACGAAGTGATCAGTACAGTTTCGTGGTTATTTTTCTGCCATTTAATTTAGTTGATGTTCGTCTTTGGTGTGATTTTCGTATTAATTTTCATCATGTAAATAATTAGGTAAGATTAAAAGCGAAGCAATATACGACATGGTGAAAATTTGGAGCTGCAAGAAAAAAAAAGGATAAAAATGCTGTTTTCTGTAACTTAGTTTATAATGGATGATAACTGCGTTCATGTTAGCGTTAGTAGGAAAAAAAAAAAAAAACATTTCAACTCGACTCAACACCGACCCCCAATTTGGCGATAAACCCCTAAGCTAGCCTTTGTATTAACCTCACGTACAGTTGGACACAGGTTTCCCTGTACACCTTCTGAGGGACTCGAAAAATTATATGGTAACAGTGTTTACTGAGGGGGAGGACTCTTCCTCTCTTAGCAAGAGTTCCACCAATAAGCTCTAGAATTCTTTCAGTGGGAGGAGTCATTAGGTAAGGTAAGAGAAACACACACACGGAGTAAAAGAAAAAAAAAGAAATCTGAGCAGGTTATATCACTGTAACTAAGATTACTGTCTCACTTTTAATATAAGTTTGTTTATTAAGATTCCATTTAACTTTCGTCTAAGACGTTATCTTTCCACCGTGTCTGTTATTACATATCGGTCATATTCATTACGCAATACTTAAAATTTATCAAAATTTTAGAGTTATATTGGTATTGGAGAGAATCAGGAACATCATAACAGGATATTTTAACCTTATCACGTAAGCCAAGTTTATACTATCGGTTGCAGTGCGTTTTTCCTACCAATAATATAATAGGAAGCTATAAATAGAAGCGCAGCAGCATTTCATTGAACATACTCAAAAACTCAGTGAACGTGTTGAAAGTGTCTGACACCTTAGCTCCTTTCTCTCTCTCTCTCTCTCTCTCTCTCTCTCTCTCTCTCATATTAGCTAATTTAAAGTGACATGTCATCTAGAAATACCACTGTGCTAAGTATGCAGTTTGATATGTCATTAACACCCTCTAATCTTGACTAAACTAATATATACATATATATTTTTTTGGGGGGTCGGGGGGAGTGGTGTCGGGGATTGAGTTCTTGTTGTTAAGCCGTCTTACAGGTTTTGGAATTCTAAAATGTAATTCAAACTGACAAGCTTCTTGCTTTTGCTGTACCGATGTCCTCAGCCTGGTTTGCTACACTGAAATGGTTTGGGGCCTAGGGGTAAGGTGGGCCTGTTGCGACCCGATGAGTGGACGAAGTACTAGATATGCTCGTGGATAGAGTGTATGGCTAAACGAAAAGCGCCACTTGAAATATTTTCTTGTTTATCTTTAATGCCTGCGAGTTTTTAGTATTTATCCATATAATATAGTACTGTAGATTTTCTGAATACAACAACATTTACAAGAAGAAGGATTGATCTAAACTTACTCTCTCTTGTAAATACATATAGAATGAAAAAGAGAGAGAGAGAGAGACTAGACGTTACTGAGGAATCAAAATGAAACTACTAGGGTCAGAGAACATTCCACAACTTGTAATGGACAGTGCAAGAAGGACTTCCCAAACTTGGTGCAAAACTTTTAACCATTCCCATATGGTAAACTTAATTCGTTTTGCCTAATGATCAACATTGATAACAGGTTTCATGTATTCATGTTTAGGTTTTATCCTCTTGAATATACTGTATAGGTTATTCCTAAACGCCGTTCATTACAATAATTATTTTACCAAATGATATGATAACATATCTACAAGGCTTATATTTTTAATATATTAATTGTGATACATGTTTTTAATGTCATACGGACAGAAATTCCTTTCGCTCTTATCATCATTCGTGCGAGGATAAGAGACAGACGCTCTCTACTGTTAAACAGCCCCTTCAGTCATTTACCTGTCGCCATTGTGGAAAGAGCTATTTGGAGAAATGTAGTTTAATGATATTGTCCTAGGGTTCTCTTTTAGATAATTTTTAAAGAAAAAAATCCAGGATAGCGAAATCCCTTTAGATTTGAACTCCATTGAAATATCAAATTCACTTTCTAATAATAAATTATAATAATCATGACCTGGAGCTACACGATATTCATAGGTCTGTTTACGATTTTGTTTACATCATACGACATGGAAGTTCAGCGGAAGCCATGGGGTAATCCAAATATACATACTCAATTTTTACATTTATTTTTAATATTAGTGAGAAGTCCAGCCACCTTCCTTTTAGATCACCTCTTGCAATCTGTTAGGCATAGAAGATTCATGGTTTCTGACGATCTGTGTTGGTTGTGGAAGAGCCTTCCATTGTGTTCCCAGTGGTCCTCTCCTCTCAGGCTTCCAACATTTTACCAAATTAGCCTAAATATTTTCATGAGGTTCATGTCTGTATCCTTACTGGCCAGTCAATCAATTGCAGATCCTCTCGACCTTGAAACAGATTCCTGGACTATTCTGTCTGGCCCGTATGGATGGGGCAGGGGCGGCGTCGTGAATGAAAATGACAGGAGCAGGTGGGGAGGAATAATTCCGCTGTTAAAGTGAAAGAAGTTAGAAATCCTGAAGATTTCAATGTATTTTCACCAGTGAACCTCCACTCAATCCTGGTGATATCATCCATACATGTAGAAGATCCATACAATGTAAGAAGATCCAGCCACACGCTTACTGTGACATGCCCATTCCTGGTCACCTCGTAAATGTTTCTTCTGTAGTATCTGAAGGGAAAAAATCTAATTTTTAACAATTACGGTTTGCTTTTCGTAATAGGGAAAATAATGCTATATTCGTTTGGGGAAATAAAATGCTAAGTAACAACCCTTGCAATAAGTTAAGAATGTTTATTCATCTGCAAGGATTAATACTTATAATAGTATTAAGTTTGATCTGCAACGGTCCGTTATGATATGATATTCTTTAATTCAGTAAACAGTCTGTACTCTATAGCTATTATAAGTTTTCCTACGTGATTTTTCATAACATTAATAATGCATTTGCTTAATGCCATGAAAAGCCTCGGGCCATAGTAGAACTAATGGGGGGTTTGCAATGAAGATTTTTTTATTTTCACACTTCTCGTGGCAATATAATTTAATTAGCGGAAAATACATGGTTATTGACAAAATTATTATCTTTTGATTATAATATTACCCTTGCTTATAATTATTATAATCTGACTGTTATTAATGATTATAGAAACTCACCTTATATTACTCGTTCTTCACTTATGTATCCTGCCGTGACTTCTGCTAGTAAAAGACCTTTCGTCACTGCATACGACTCGAGACCAAAATTCCATATCCTCCCCCACAAACTGTTGAACAAAGGCAAGACTATCAGCACGATGCCGTTCGGCGAGAAATTCCTTCTTGGCAGGAATTCTATGAGGTATTCCTGCCTCATGCAGACGTCTTCGCACCGTCATAGCCGAGACATTTAATGCCAGACGTTCACAAATAGCAATATTATTGGTAAAAGGGTCTTCTGCTGCTCGTCGAATGTCGTCGTTATCCTAACGGGTGGTCATTCGTGGTGGAGGTCTTCGAACTGAAATACGTAATTAACATTCAGATACCTAGATAATCAAGATTAATTATAGCCTGTTTACTTATGGGAACGCTATTTGGTATTCTGGGAAGTAAAGAGAAAGAATCACTATTAGAGTTCAACAGGACCAAGGCAACTGTAATTTAGGTTCATGATTTTACGGGTTGTAATGGTTTAATAAATAAATGAAATAAATAAATGCTATCCAAAGTCGGTCAATTTCCCAGGCTAAGCGTGCCTCCTTTTCCATTTATTTACTGTTGTAGGGGAGACATCAAGACGCTGTGCAACAGCACGTATTGAAAGCCCACTTTCTCGTAGAGCGACGATCTGCGCCCGGAGAACTATATGTTGCTGTTCATTTGGAGACTATAACGAATACTACTAGCAGAGGACAGATAACCTATCAAAATTTATACAACACCTCAGTTCTAGCCATGATTGTGACAAACTTGTTAGCGTGTAATATGGGGTGCTGTAGCAGTGTAATCGTTATCACTGAACAAAGTGATATATTAAATCACACGATTACTGGGACTGAGTGATTGATTGGCTGTTACTGGCATTGCTACAATCTCAAGGTCATTACTGTCATTGATACGTTTAAAATTCTGTATGTCTTCATAATGATAAATTGTTAATTGTCTGTTTGAAACACTAAAGGTGGTGGTGTCCCTCTCTTAACGTGAATTCCATTAATCTTGCTTTCGGGCTGTTTTAGTGTATAAGAGGTTGTAGGAGGCAAACTTGTTTAATAAGTATTAATCATCATAGATGAATAAACATTATCTTTAATGCGGTGGTTGTTACTTAGCATCACATTTCCCCAAACGATATATCATTATTTTCCCAGTTACTTAAAGCAACGCGTAAAGTTGTAAAAAAATCAGATAGTTTTCCTTCAGATACCACCGAGAAACATTCTTTACGAAGTTGCCAGGAGGTGGCTTGTAACCGTAAATGTGTGGGCCTGGATTTCCTTACATGGTATATGTGATATCACCAAGACTGAAGGGTTCCCCAGTGGAAAATACGTTTAAAATTCTTCAGGATTTCTTACTCCCTTCACTTCACCAGCGGAATTATCCCTTTCCAACCTAGTCCTGTCCTTTTCAGTTCATGACGGCTGCCCCATTCCATACGGCCAGAATAGTCCAGGAATAGTTTCTAGATCGAGAGGATTTGAATTGGTTGACTGGCCAAACAAGGGTGCAGACATGAATCCCATAGATCCCGAGAAAGATAAAGTTCGATTTATTAAATATTGAACAATTCACAGGTGCCCGAGAGAAGCCGAACGTGCAATGGAAAAATCACTGAATTTCTAATCAGTTTTTTCTCCCATGGTATACATAAAAAAAAAAAAAAAAAATCATTTTGTTCCCGTTATTTTTATGCTCATCCATTTCGTATGAAGTAGCTACTGTCGCATATCTTATGTAATATAAGCATTAAGCAGGTTAGGAGATTAATTACGTTTGCTTTATGTCTATTACAATAATTAGAATCATAATTACTGACTTGTTATCGAATTACAGTTACAACTTCAATTACAAGATGGGGAACAATATCAAATACAATACAATTTTAATATTTCAAAATTGTAATCACAGCTACAAATACATATATAAAACGTATTACTCAATAACATTTCGCACACCTATTTAATTTTAAGAAATGCAGATAGTTGCAAAGACTTTATACTTGAGTTTGGTTTCCTTTTACAGTCAATTTCTGCAACAATTGTAATTTGTAACTTATGATACCTTTAGTACAAATACAAAACAAACATATCTAAAATATTTTAGTCCTGTAGAAAATTATCGTTAGCATCCTATGATTTGCCTAAGTAAATTTTTTAGTATGTTTATTGTGGTGAAAATTATTATGCTGTTATAAGAAAATGATACTGAAATACAAAACTCAAATACTGGAAAAAAATTCATTCACAAAACCTTCTGCACAAAAAAAGGAAATAAATGGAATAAAAATTTTTTTTAGAATTGGTAGCTGGCTTGTCAAGATTCTCCCTTAAAACATCTCTCCATTGCATTTGGTCAAGATGAGTTCTCGAAAAGTAAGAGGGCGGCTCTAGGATAACAATCTCAAATAAAGTTTTCAGTTACAATTACAATAACAATTACCATTAATTATAAATAAAAAACAAATGGAATTACAGTTAACTTCAAAACGTGTAATTAAAAACATATCAGATAAATGACAATTACACCAAGCCTGAATAAAAGGTAAGGTTTATTTGTAATTGGTAAAGCTCTCTTACTGTGGGTTTTCACAGACAGCGCAAGTCACGTTTTGGGTCAATAACACTGTAATGAGGACTGGTATCAGTACGAGATTTTGCTGTAATTTTTTCGGTATAATCAAGGCTTTAACTCTATTGGATGTCCGGTAAAATGCTCAATTTTTATTTGTAACACATAGAGTAACTATAACCAGTTACCTATTCAAACCAATCTGTAGGCAATTGGCGGCTCTCTCTTGCTAAAAAAAAAAAAAAAGTTAAAAAGTTGCGTGACAAACGGATTTCTGCTACCATGCCGACAGCTATGTTCCTAGACGGCCATCTCTTCTTCACCTTCGTAATGCAAGCATATGGCTGATGCCCTGAGTCCAAATGAAGCTTGCGAAGGAGGTAACTAAACACAAGTATAACAGTAGATTTACCATCAATCACAGTGTCTATCGTTCTACTACTCCACCATACATGCAGATATCTCTTACTCCAATAATTATAATCATTTACTCATGACCCAAGTCAATAGTCACTAAAGAAAGAAAAAAAATTTTGATCTTAAGACAAAAATAGTAATAGCTACTACTACTGCTGCTGCTGCTAATAATAATAGTTAAAAAAATGCTATATTACTGTATGATTATTAATAATTAATTAATATTGTTCCTTGTTTTAAACGTAGACCAAAAGTAATATATCCATTGCCTAAGGTAAGGTAGTACGGTACGGAATTTGCACATTTTTTCCGTACCTGAACTGTACCGTACCGTACTTCGGTAAAATTGTCGTTGCGTAATTCCGTACCGTACACATAGGCTATAAATATCAACCGTACCGTACCGTACCGTAATGCCAGCCTTGCTGGCAGGTAACAACAGCGTGAATCGTTATATATATATACAACATTTTAATTATTATTAATTAGATAGATAGATAGATATACAAAAAAAATCGTGCAAAATATACTTAAACTAGTAACATTCAGAGAGAGAGAGAGAGAGAGAGGGGGGGGGGGGGGGGGGGGGGGGGGGGGGGGGGAGAGGTGAGGGAAGTCTCTCAAGACGGTGTACCAGGTAAACCTGTGTCCAACTGTACTGTCACGCACAATAGTTCGTTCCCGCCGCTGATCCAGAGTGAACACGAATCCGCGACTATGAAACCCCGGAGCAGTTGAGCAAGTAACTAACGGAGCATCCAATAGATGTTGCGCCGTCAGGACAAGGAAGGAGGAGTGGGCAGCAGAATAGTTTTCTTGAGCATAGAGTAAAGTATCCTTAATCTATTAACGTTAATTAAGAGAGTGGTCGTAAACATTTTGTTGTTGACGATACTGGGTTTGAGTGTAAATGAGCATTTAAGGAAATATGCGAAATAAATATGAGACTAAAAGTGCTTAGGAACTCAGTATTTATGAAATGGCATTTCCTATAGATTATTAAATCTTATATACTGACATGACTGTCCACGCGATCGATACAAAACTTTCACCAAGTGTTAACGGTGGTGTTCTGTAAGCAGCAAGCCACCTATATATATATATATATATATATATATATATATATATATATATATATATATATATATATATATATATATATATATATATATGAACATCTATATCAGCAAATTAGCAAAATTTTCAGTTCACTTACTTTATTGAGGTAGCAACCATACACACAGATACATGTCTATATACTTATACAATTCATGATTGGGCCAACCTCCATAGAGAAAGCGGGCGATGTGGGCAATTACATAAAAAAATTTGGGCTATATATAATTTTCTTTATTGACTAAATTTTAGTAATTAAAACAACATGAAATATTAGGATACTTTCACCAATATAACAGGTTTATATTTGGTGGAAAAGAGAAAGACAGAACCACAGAATATAACAAGACAAAGATGAGATAGAGAGAAAGAGAGAGAGATAACTTATTAAGTTTTCTTTTCTAGATTATGGTGTGAAGAAAGCCTCGTGTTCTTATTTTCTACCTAGCACCAGGTCAGTTGCCAAATACGAGTCATTATCCATTTTACTATATTTCTTTAGTAAGTGGATATTTTCATCCTTGTTTTCAAGATGCATTGTAATAGAAAATAACTTAACTCAATTCCTGTGTTTCAAGAAGCAAAGTAGTTTTCTAGTGCCGATATAGTTATAGCCAATTCTAACGTGTAAAAGAGTTAATATGTTTTTGTAGGAATGTAACTTTTCTTTCCTGTAAAGTCAACTGCCATAGTCCTTGCCGTTCCCTGACCATTTCCTGTCTTAGGGAGGGTTAGGAGCCACTAGCTTCTACCTTTGCATTGGAGAGTTAAGTTGCCTAGTATATGGCCATTCGTAGGCAGCAGCTTTTAGCTCCACTAATTCTATCAGGGCTTATTTCTTCTACCTTTTGGACCCCCTTTTAATAATCTAGCCTTAGTTTCTTAACTGCTGTGCTCTTATTCTGTCTGTTTTCCTTCTTTTCTTGGAATGAAGCGCGTTTTGTAATTCCCTTTATTTCAAAATAACAAAATAAAAGTAGTGATATTTACAAAGCCTTCTATGTTCAAAATTTAAGGCTTATTTCAGTTTGACTAAATGTTAAACTTAAAAACCATCACATTTTTCCGACAATCTGGCAGATAAATTTGAACCAATATCACTTTTTTTTTTATTTAATTTTGAGATTCTATAAAATATTACTTTTCACTTTACTAAAACCGATGAAATATGCATGATCTTCCAAAACATTAGCATTAACTGGTAATCAAGTAAAAGGAACATAACTAAAAACACGTGAGCTAGTGTCAATATTTTATCATTATTATTTGTATGATAATATACAATGAGTAGGATGTCCAACCTCCATCTGCATCTGGGACCTCAACAGACGATCAGGGTATGGAATCTACAGTTTATATATGTAACAGAAGTGTGGGTTATGTATTTGATTTCCCTGAACGTGTTTTACGCAGATATTTTTTTTTTCTTTATCAAGCACGCTTCTACAATACATTTTCTTAACCTTACATGTCATGTCGTTTTCATTGTTGTATTTATTATTTGACGACATTATTGACTCTGTAATTGCTTTTAAATAGTATTTAATTGCTGTCATTATCGTCCGTATTAAACAGTATTATTTACATTTGTGTTATAAGGATACGTTCACACCAAATGCGTTGCCTATAGAAATGGGGCTGTTAGGATTTTCTGCTTTATTTCTATATTGGATTTCAATTAACGAATCAAGTTATCCTCAAATAAAATTGTACTCCTTTATACCTGATTTTCACTTTTATATAGGACAAATTTAGTATAATTAAATTTCGTTTTGCCTTTTCTTTGTATGCATATGATATAAATTTAAAATCTTAAAACTTACCTATAGTTTTTTTTAAATCATTATGGTTGAGTAGTTGATTATTATATATATATAATATTTCTCTTGATGTCTCGGCTAATTCATTTAGAATGATATCTTTTAGTTATTTGGTTTAAATCCAATAACTATAAAACGTAGCTTAGAAAAATGGTCATTTTTTTGCTCAGTTCCAATTGCCCGCCTGTAGTTAGTATTGTTTTTCTTGTAGACAAAAAGGTAACTAAAGGAAAATCCCTAAATATATTTTAATAGATAAGACGATAAAGAGGACCAAACAAAAAAAGATGCGTACTGCAAAAAGATCCCGTAAAAGAGAGAGAGAGAGAGAGAGAGAGAGAGAGAGAGAGAGAGAGAGAGAGAGAGAGAGAGAGAGAGAGAGAGCTGCAGAAATTTATAACACCTAGAAACAAGGCATGATTGGAAATCTTTCAGAATGTTTCTTGCTATATTTTGATAAATCGAAATATCTCTTGTGAAATATTGAAAATCAAGGAAAAAGAGAGGGATATAGAGGAGAGTATATGAATTGGGTACTCCAGTTTGAAGAAATGTGGCCTTACTTGGCCTGCCTTGGCAGCAGCTGTTGTGTGACGTTATTGTCTAGATGTTGTCTGAAATACGGAGAGAAGTCTAACGCAAGGATAGTCATGTTGTTTATAGGCTGCCTATTCACTGGTGAGGTTCCTCCTAATTACTGATGATGGAGGTGAACAGGCCAAGGAAATGGAATTGAACGAGAGAATTTCGGCTTTGCGAGACACCACACAGTACCAGAGAGAGCAGCAGTGAACTTGGACAGGATCATTTTTCAGCTGCAACAGAGGCTTGACTACAATGAAGACATTCAGAAGGCGGGCGGAAAGGAAGAAAGCACTCGTGTGATCCAGATAACTCCAGGGGGTGTTGCAACAACAGGCTGGCAAGAACGGGCCCACTTATTCGAAGTGAGACGTTGTTTCTGAAGGAGAACGATCAAGTGAAGAAGGAGAAGGACGTGCAGATATAGACCGAAGAAGCGGCGCGGATGGCGAGGCTCGTCCAGGAACGAAAAGACGCGAACGAAAAGCGCTAATCCGACAGGAAAGACCCCGAGGTCCTGCAGAAGAAAGTGGAAGATCTCACGAAGGAAACGTGTGTACTACATTGTGAAGTTCAGGTTGCGAAACTGAAGAGAAACGAGCTGAGGTGCCTTTCTAGAGGAAGGGAATCATCGCTTCAAGTCGCTGGATAGGAACACCGGTGTCCAGGGCGAACGGAACGACCATTGGAAGATGAGGTTCGACAGCTGCGAGGAGCGAAGGAGAAAATCGGTTTGCCAGCTCAAGAACCACCAGGGAAATTACAGATGCCTGGAAAATGAAGGAGCAGCTGTCTATGTTCAAGGAATGGCGCGACCAAGTCTAAGCTGGCCTTGCGAAGAGGGCTCAGATGTAAAAAATTTGAGGAGAATGTTTGTTGTATGGAAAGTTCTTTTTTTTTTTTTTTTTAATCAATAAGTTTATTTACAAACTGCGATTTTCATTTACACATTATTTTTTTGCAGCAAATTTTGTTATTAACATAATAATTCGAGTTTAACTCGAATTTAAGGCACTTCTTTCATAAATCCATGTGTTAGAATTGATTTTAGTTTGCAATGGATTTTAGGAGTGAACTGCAATACTTGATTTTATATGGAAGGTTTGATGTTTATATGTAATAAGTTTGTTTGTTAATCGTTGAAGGATATGAAAGTTAGAGGGAATAAGTATAATGTTTGTAAGAGTTATATTGATTCCTGAAAGGGAAAGGTAAATGTAAGGATGGTGAGTGCCAGGATTCGAAGCAGAAGATACAGAGAAGATTGGTGGAGTGGC
>NC_087207.1:98433984-98441484 GCF_015104395.2 Macrobrachium nipponense | reverse complement strand
GTATCGAATATATGACTTGTTTACTCATAATTTTTCTAGACTAAATTGCTGACCTCTTATCTGATATTCGTACACACAAGTACTAGTGGCCAGTATTATATCGACTTTATCCTTGTCTTACCATTTTTTCCATTCTATTCCTAACCTTTTTTGGGTTTTAATTCCAAAACCAGAGATATGCACGGAGGGCATAGTAAGAGTGGGCACCAGCGACATTCTATGGGTAATATTTTGCCGTCGTTCAGATCGGGGTCAGACTCCCTCCCTTCAACCCCTTGGGTAAGTCACCATGATGTAAGAGTTCTTAATGGTCAGTTCCGTCCAAAATGAGGATGATAATCACCATGTCACTGTGGTCTGAATTCAATGGTGAAGGTCTCACCAACGGAGATGCTTAACAAACAGAATTACAGGTGCTGCCAGACCTGTGCTTGGGAGCTTCTCGAAAACCTAATAGAGTTGGACTCATAGATTATAGGACACCAAAAGATGCTGAGAGTACCACAGGACATATCTTTACCATACCATGTATACATACCCATACCATACTCATACAGATACCCATAAAAATTCCTATATGTGCACCATACCCATATCTGTAGCCCACCATACCCATACCCATATATGTACCATACCCATACCTATACCCTTATTTATACCAGTATCTGATACCCATATCCTTATCATACCCATAGCTATAATCATAACCATAACCATACCATACCATTCCCATGTTGATGGGTTTTGGATCAATGCTGACACCATTGGAGGTTCCAGACCATCACCAGTACCGCCTTTTGCTGTTGTTCTAGAATTACCAGCTGATTGAAATTCAGGGATTTAATATAATTTTAATTGCAACTCCGTTTATTACTGATAATAAATAACGAAACGACGCTTAACAACTTCCTTTTCGTCACAGGTATTGAACTTACACTCTGATTGTTGGGAAATTAGTTCTAATCAGTCGTTTATTAATTACTTTGAAATGAACAATTATTATTCCTTCTGTCAAGTAGAATTAGATTAAAGTCCACTTTGCTCCCTTTGATGTTTGGATCCATAAATGGAAATCAAATATTGGGAAAATTACCGTATTTTTGTTACGAAGAAAATTGATTATAATGACGATGAATCATGTAAAGGAAATTTGCTTCATAATTTTGAGTTTAATGATGAAAAAATTAAGATTTTATTGAGAGGCAATAATCAGGTTTTATTATGAATCCTATTTACAGATCAAATGAGTTACAGTAAAGTATTCAGTTCATTTCGCCTCTTTTGTATTGAAAAGATTAAAAAGATGTTTTGCAGCATATAAAGAAAGAACAAAATCTCTCTTTGCCTTGATGGATTTAATAATTAAAATAGTTCTTTAAAAGAGAGCTTTTTGCTAGAAGATTATAATAAGCAGTTAATGAAGAGGCTTGCGTGAAAATCCCTTAAAAAGATTCCTCAACAAAAATCCCTTATCAGAACGAAACAGGAAAAATGTGAAAAAAACGTGAAACATCGCTAGCAACAAAACGTGTTTCGAAGTTGACTTTTCTGATACATTCGTGAAGAGAACTTGGTATTCACCATTATTGTTAGGTGTGTATATATATATATATATATATATATATATATATATATATATATATATATATATATATAATATATATATATATATATATATATATATATATATATATATATATATATATCGAATACTACATACATACATAAAAAATATATATGCGCATAAAAATTATATATATATACATATGTGTGTGTGTAGACATGACTTTCGCGTGAAATCAAAATGGTATGTTCGTCAAAGTTAGTAGAACTCTGGTTTATATTACACTCTTACCCACGTCAGAACATTTCATACATGAAGTCAATACACCAAGGACATATCGTTATATCACTACTCATGACGACAGACACAATCGACAATATAATATCATACTACTCTGCTGAACAGGTAATAATAACATAGACGTTGTGGTTCTATTTTATTTTATTATCTATTTTTGTTTTGTTTTCGTTGCCTCGACAAAAATATCCATTCTGATGCTGACCTCATTCCTGTCTAGGTTTTCTTCGTTTTTTTTTTATTCATTTATCATTATTTTTTCTGAGATTTTCCTTCGTTTTTTCTTTAATTCATTTATCTTTTTTTTTTTTTTTTTTTTCGTCAAGCATTCCTAGTAAAGTGTATTCATATTTCATTTAGATATGGGCAACGTTTCTTTATGCTCGCTTGTCACATGATGAAAAATGTCGGGTTTTAATTAATACTCTCTCTCTCTCTCTCTCGCTCTTCTCTCTCTCTCTCTCTCTCTCCTCTCTCTCTCTCTCTCTCTCTCTGAATATGATATTCTCCCTGTGTCTTTCTTCCGAATAATCTGCAGTGTCTGACACCGCAGCGATTCTCTTTCGTAGCCTGCCTGACTTTCTGTCTATCTGTCTGTCATTTTCAGAGGTCATTTATAAATCCCAAGTCTGGAAATGATTACCTTAAGGCTCCTGTATGTTAAAAAAAAAAAAAAAAAACGAGGAAAGAAAGGTAAAGATAGGCAACTCGGAATCCCCTGTCTCTAACCATAAAGTTAAGGATATCTTAGTTTTACCCGACCACAGAGCTGATTAACAGGTCTCCTAGGGCTGGCCCGAAGGATTAGATATCTTTACGTGATTACGAACCAATTGAGTACCTAGCAGCGGGACCTACAGTTTATTGTGGGATCCGAACCAGATTATATTGAGAAATAAATTTCTATCACCAGAAAGAAATTCCTCAGATTCCGCGTTGGCAGAGCCGAGAATCGAACTTCGGACCATTAGACCAAAGTGCTACATTCCAGGGTTTCCAGGAGTTGTACTTTGGACCCCTTGGCTCAACTTGAATGGAAACAGCACCAGGCGCTTTGACGTGTGACTTTGACGGTCGAGTCGGGCACCAGACTTCCGGAAGTGCCAATCACCCTTCGCTCAAACTTGTGACCTCAAGTTCTGGAAGGAGTTCACCCAAAGGAACTCGCCCAAACCCGTTTGAGGTTCCACAGGAACCTCAAACGGGTTTGGGCGAAGAGGCTGCCTGTTTTCTTTGGCCTCAACTGACTGACCTCTTGTGTTTGATTGATTTGATTTTGTGAATTTTACGTTTTGTTGATGACGAACATTTTTGGGGTTTCTTTTACTTACTGGATATTTGGTCGTTTTGGGAATTTCTTAAGCTTCCGTTTTCGCTTGATTTGATGAAGGAATTTCGATTTTTTTCAGTGAATCCTCGACGTCTTTTGCCGATTCTTTAAGGAATGTCATTTATTTTTGCTAATTTGTTTGAATTGTATGGGGCCATCGCCAGATGACGAATTTTCGGGTTTTATTCTTAATAACAACAGCACAGCCTCTCATAACAAAGGTGAAGAAGTGGGTAAGAAAAAGATTTGGGATACAAAACCCGAAGGCAACAACAGAAATACAGAATACTTCCATTTCTAAAACCCAATACATAGATATTCTTTTTGAGCCATATTTCAAAAAATTATAAATATTCTGTCAGGACCACACAGAATTAAGATGAGCCATTTTGTTTTATCTATTTGATTAGGGTAGGTACTTGCGTTTCACATTTATTTCTCGAAATTCTCTGTCTTCAATAATTTTCTGTGTGGTTTCCATTCCTCTCAGTGTAAAAGGGAAAATAATGCCGCCTTTATTCGCTTCCTTATTTTCTTCTGTTTCACTTCGTGCAAGTAAGGCGAGTGTTTGCTTCTTATTTCGCCTCGACGCTTCTCTTGTTCTCCCAGGACTTTTTTTTTTAATTTTCCTCGGGTAACCGCCTGAGACGCCATCGTAGGGGTAAGCGTCCTTCAAGGATTTCTGTCTTTTACTCAATGAATGTTTTTTTCCTTTTTTTTTTTTTACTTTAGTGGTGCGGACGGAATCATAATATTCTTTCGGGAGAGGAAGAAGAGATTTTTTGGAGACGACCAACATGGAAATAACCTCTCTCTCTCTCTCTCTCTCTCTCTCTCTCTCTCTCTCTCTCTCTCTCTCTCTCTTGTCTTGACGTGTAGTAAATCTTCTTCACCACCTTGATCTCTTTCCTGATGATCGGTTCTGAATCTCTCTCTCTCTCTCTCTCTCTCTCTCTCTCTCTCTCTCTCTCTCTCTCTCTACCGTAAATTTCACGATTTCTCATCATGACTGGAACGTCTCAGAAAACGTCTTAACGAAGATCAAGGTGCCAAGGTTTGTTTTCCTAAAACTTTACTTTAATAGCGATTGATTCTACAGCCGTTCGCTCTGCTGTGGAGAATGTCGATTAGTAGGTAAGCAGATACACAAACTTAGATGAATAAACAGTACAGTGAGTTCGTGGCTGGAAAGGGTTAGTAACAAACACATGAAAGAATAAGTAATATCTATTAAAAAATGGGATATACATGAAATCCTTCCTAGTCTATTTCATCGAGTGTTTCCGAAAGGGATAAGAGGCAATGATTCAGATATATCACGGATGGTAAGGGACCTTTATTTGACTACAGAGAGAGAGAGAGAGAGAGAGAGAGAGAGAGAGAGAGAGAGAGAGAGATTTCCAGGTCCAGCTAGGTAGGCCACTTCAAATGCTAGCAGGATATCTCTTGGGCCTAGAGATCCAGCAAAGTATTTAAATCCCTTCGTGTATTTGGTAATCACGAAGATTACTCTGGGACAGGTCCAGCTTGGCGCTATCTGTTTGATATCGTATCCGAAAACAAATACCTCTGGGATTCATCCTGCTGCTGTACTTACTTGCTCTATGAAGCACAAAACGGACGTTTCAGACTTTAATTTCTTTTCTGAGTTGAAATCCTATCACTTAACCCCGATTTCCATATGGCTCCTTTCTGTATATTGAGAAGCCGCTGTTCTGAAACTTTTATTTTGTTTTATTTCCTACGTGGAAATATATTGCTTGTCCCCTATATCCATCGAGAACTTTGTTTATATTAAGAAACGTATGCTTTCAAACTTAATTTTTTTTCCCACGTGGAAATATATCACTTCATCCCGATATCCTGATAACACTTTGTGTCTGTAGAGAAATGGCGGTTCTTCAATGGTGAATTGTCTTTATTCTGTGAGTCACGCGATAATAATCATTCATTTTCCATTTCTCTCTGATTTATACCACCGGGATTCTTGTCGCTGCATTTTGGCTCCAGTGATACTCATACTGGAAAATACCAGTTTATTGAGTCTCTGGATTTTGAATGCGATCGGATGCTGTACAAATTAGAAGAAAAATTATGATGGAGGGAAATTAATGAAAATAAGGATCGAGTGCTTTGCAAGACCGGTATTTTAAGAGCCATAGAGCTAGTGAAGGGTAGCGGGGTGGGAGGGGGGGTTGGCCTTCGTTCTTGCACTTCCAGGTTGGCTGTGTAGTCCGTGAGCAATCTTGGAGGAATGAGAATGTTGGCACTGTAGTCGTTGGTATGACTTTTATCTTTCTTTCTTTCTTTAGAAGTGCTATAAAAGGAATTTCATTGAAAAGCGTCATTGTGTTAGTAATGTAGATATTATATATCACACAGGATGAAAGCAAAATATATAACTTAATGAATTATTATTATTATTATTATTATTATTATTATTATTATTATTATTATTATTATTATTATTATTATTATTTCCTACTCCTATGGTACAAACCTACAAGTGCCACTGACTGGAAATTCAAGCTTCTAAAGAATATGATGTCTACTCGAAAGGAGTTACGGAAGAAAGATATTAGGACATAGAAAGAGAAGAGATAAGTCAGTATAAAAATACATAAATTAATAAATAGATAAATAGATATATAAAAATGTAAGTAAACTTAGTGTGAATTATTTAATGGTAATAATTTAATGGTAATAATGTATTGCAGCTTCGCTTGAACTGTTGAGGTTGTCATTGCTCCTCTTCCTCGGGAGGACAGTTTCCAGAGTCTAGTGTCAGTTTCCAGAGTCTAGAGTCTCTTTAGACACGAGACGCGACACTTGGGCAAGTGTGGCTTTGGCGATCAGTGTCGAGGTTTATGGTATCGAAGCTCCCAAATATTCAGCTCATTCGTGGGTCCTGATTCGTTGCTGCCCAGGAAGTGCAGTGGCTCAGCGTTTCTGTCTGCACGAGCAGTTTCCGAGCTCAGCTTCGGTACATACTTTGCTTTGAAACCTCCATATTTTTTTTTATTTACTATGTTTTTTCATTTCTCCTATTTTTTTTTTTACTTACCATATTTTTTTGTTTCCATATTTTTTTATTGCCATATTTTTTTTTTTTTACTTCCCTTGTCTTATTTAGCATATTTTTTACTTATTTGGCCAAGTATCGTGTATAAGAGCCGTAACATTGTGGAGGAATGAAAGACCTCTGGAAAATGGGAAGTTCGACAGCGGAGAACATTTACTGCTTATAAAAAAAGAAGATAAGCATTAGCCAGATCGCCATTTAACTAAGAAAGGAAATTCAACTTTAAAAAAAAAAAAAAAAGGAGTTTACGAGAAATCAGAGGTTTAGAAGGAAAGAAAATAGTTACGTAAATGGGCAGTCAAATTGCTAAATAGAACGGGAGAAAAAGACCCTAGTGAAAGAAAAGAAATTAATTCATGCTACGAAAAAGTGCTGGTTCTTTAAGAAAGTGAATAGCGCACGCGCTCAGACTTTGATGAATGATGTGGAAAGCGCAGACGCTGTGATTGAATGAGTACTTCTGCTCTCTCAAGGACTCTTGATTTTATCTTGATCTTATAATCGGGTTTCTTTTTTGGCTTAACGTAAAAGCGGCCCTTATGAAGGAAAGACAATCTCTCAATAGCTGAGACTGATGCGTCTGGAGGGGATTAAAACTTGCGTTTTATCAATAAATATTAGATTATTAATCCCGTATTTATTGAAAAAGTTGCAAACACGGAAAGATTCATCATAGCTGTGCATCGTATAATCAAGGCCACCGGAAATAGATCTATCTTTCGGTGGTCTCGGTATAAATGCTCAATGAGCCGTGGTCCATCAAACTCTAACCAAGGCCCGGTGGTGTGGCCTATTCTTTATCGTTTGCCAAAAGCAAGATCGTGGCCAGCTTTAACAATAAATAAAATCAAAACTACTTAGGCTAGAGGGTGCTGTTTTAGTATATTTAATGACTGGAAGGTGGATGATTCAACATACCAATTTGCAGCCTCTAGCCCCAGTAGTTTTTAAGATTCTGTGGGCGGGCAGAAAAGGTGTGGAAAGAAAAATGCAAACAAAAAAAAGTACGGACGGGCAGACAAAGCCAGCACAATAATTTTCTTTTCAGAAAATAAAACGAAGGAAGCCTTTATTATTATTATATATTACTTTTAGTGTCGTTGCATGGAGAGAGAGAGAGAGAGTTTAGGGAGGGTGTTGGGGTGGGGGTGGGGGGAACAGATACTCTTCATCCATCATGATTGTATCCTCTGGAAAAACTATTGTGTTTGCTTTGACTTTCTCTGA
>NC_087207.1:98421484-98426484 GCF_015104395.2 Macrobrachium nipponense | reverse complement strand
TATTGTCATATGTTTCCTGGTTTTCTGATCTATGCTGCGGAGTTCTGCTTCGTCCATTCCACTATTCCTGCGCTGTATCTGATTACTGGCACTGCCCATGTGTTTATGGCTTTTATCATATTTCCGGCGTTGAGTTTTGACTTGAGTATCGCCTTGAGTCTCTGCATATATTCTTTCCTGATCGTGTCCTTCATCTCTTGGTGTTTTATATCCCCTCCTTCCATTATTCCTAGGTATTTGTATCCTGTCTCATCTATGTGTTTGATGTTGTTTCCATCTGGTAGCTTTATCCTTCAGTTCTCGTTACTTTGCCTTTTTTGTATGTTGACTAAGGCGCATTTTTCTATTCCAAACTCCATCATGATGTCCCCCAAATACAATCCTTACAGTCTGGATTGGTATCTATTTCCTTGATGCTCTTACCATACAGCTTGATGTCGTCCATGAACATCAGAATTGTGATTCTGTTGCCTCTCTTTTCTTGAGTTGGTACCAGGCATCCATCTTCTGTAGTATTTTTGTCATGGGAATCATGGCTACTACGAAGAGTAGTGGGGACAGTGAGTCGCCCTGGAAGATCCCTCTCCTGATATTAACCTCTGCTAGTCTTATTCCAGAGCTTGTAAGTATTTGTATTCCAGTTGGCATTGTATTTTGAGGAAGCTGATGGTGTTTTTCCTCTGCCCCATATATTTTTCAGGCATTCTATTAGCCATGTGTGGTATCATGTCGAAGGCTTTCTTATAGTCTATCCATGACATTTTTAGGTTGTTTTCCTTCTCCTACTGTTCTTCATTACCATTTTTGTCTATCAGGAGCTGTCTGTTTTTGTGCCCCTACACTTCCTTCAGCAGCCTTTCTGTTGGTGGGGGATGGTGTTTGTCTCCTCTAGGTAGTTGTATAGCCTTTCACTGATGATACCTGTTAGTAACTTCCACATTATTGGTAGGCAGGTGATAGGCCTGTAGTTACTGGCTATATACTCTTGTCTTTTTGTACTAAGGATGTTCTTCCTGTGGTCATCCATTTGGGTGCTTGGTGATTTGAGATACAATGCTGGAGTTGTTCTGCTATTCGTGGGTGTAGGGCCTTGAAGTTTTTGAGCCAGTATCCATGGACTTCATCGGGACCTGGGGCTTTCCAGTTTTTGGCATTTTCTTTAGTTTTGGTGTCTGACTGTGTCTGTCGTGATCTCTGTGAATCTTTGTTTTATTCTCCCTGTTTCTTCTTCCTTGACTTCCTGGAGCCATGTTGCATGTTTGTTGTGTGATACCGGATTGCTCCATATGTTTTTTCCCAGAGTCTCTTACTTGGTTCGGCTTCAGGAATTTAATGGGGTGGTTGGTCTTCCCCTCTTAGGTGGCTATATAGTCTTTCTGGTTGGTTCCGAATAGTTTGTTCTGTTGGTATCCCTTATTCCTGTTCATGTACCGTTGGATCTTATGTGCTTTGGCCTTAAGCCTCTGTTTTACATCTTCTATTGTGTTGTTTAGTCCCCTCTCTTGTACTTTGTATTTCTCGTTGAGTTCCTCCCTTGTTTTTCTTGCTTCTTAGCCTTTTTTCCGCCATCTCTTTCAGTTTACTCAAGTCAGATCTCATCACCATGATTTGCTTTTTCCAGGCGCCTTTTCCAAGGAGGTTTGCTGTTTTGGTTTCTGTTGGGTTGGTTGTGCTGGTGGTGTGGTGTTCGAATCCCATCAGTTCTGCTACTAATCTTGCTCCTGCATATGTCAAGTTATTTGTTTTCTGTGATACTGGTAGTGTGTATTATGCCCATTATTTCATTTACCTCACTTGTTTTCTCCCTTAATTTCTTGGTGTTTGTAGGCTTTCATGGAAGGGATCTTTGTTCTCTCTGTATCTGGCTCCATCCATTGTCTAATCTTTTCTACCCATTCCATCCTCTCTGTTACTTCGTCGGTGTTTCTTCGTGTGTCATTGTTTGATACCTCATCCTCCCTGTCGTCTTCTGTGACATAGTCCCTCTCAGTTCGTCTTCGTGTAATTCGTTGTCGTGTGACATTTCCCTTCCAGTTCTTCTCTTTCTGTTGGGGAGAGCCAGTTCTTTTTCTTTATGTTCCTTACTTGGTCTGCCAGCCTCTGCTCTGTTTGGGGGGTGTTATTCCTCTCATTCCAGATGTTGACCAATCTTCTTCTATATCCTCTCTCCGTCGGGTTGCTTCTGATGTAGCATCTCCATATTTCCTTATTTTCTTCTCTTGTCCATTTCTTCCTTTTTGCCTCTGTAGCTCCAATCTCAGGCTGTTGATTACTGTCGTTGTGGTGATCAGTTGCTGGATGACGACCTCCAAGTACCTGACCGTCTTCCCCTTCAATTGGGTTGAATACCTGGTTGCCGGACGAAGCTCCTCTGTTGCCAGAGGTTCCATTTACGTCGTCGTTTATTCCTTCATTTCTTTCCATCATTGCTGAGTTTTTTGCTATTTAACCCATAGCTGGACCCTACCCCATCAGGGATAGGTACTCATTTACAGCTGAGTAGACTGAGGAAATTATGGTAAAGATCCTTTCCCAAGAATCAACGCCGAGGAGAGCGGTCACCCATCCAGCCCCAATGTTGCTTAACTTGACTTAAGTCTATTGACGACCTAACCCACTCCTCCACGGCGCCACACATTATTATTATTATTATTATTATTATTATTATTATTGATTTTTTTTTTTTTTTTTTTTTTTTTTTTTTTTTTTTTTTTTGCTCTATCACAGTCCTCCAATTCGACTGGGTGGTATTTATAGTGTGGGGTTCCGGGTTGCATCCTGCCTCCTTAGGAGTCCATCACTTTTCTTACTATGTGTGCCATTTCTAGGATCACACTCTTCTGCTGAGTCCTGGAGCTACTTCAGCCTCTAGTTTTTCTAGATTCTTTTTTCAGGGATCTTGGGATCGTGCCTAGTGCTCCTATGATTATGGGTACGATTTCCACTGGCATATCCCATATCCTTCTTATTTCTATTTTCAGATCTTGATACTTATCCATTTTTCCCTTTTTCCCTCTCTTTCTCTTCAACTCTGGTGTCCCATGGTATTGCGACATCAATGAGTGATACTTTCTTCTTGACTTTGTCAATCACGTCACGTCTGGTCTATTTGCACGTATCACCCTATCCATTCTGATACCATAGTCCCAGAGGATCTTTGCGTGATCGTTTTCTATCTCTCCTTCAGGTTGGTGCTCGTACCACTTATTACTGCAAGGTAGCTGATGTTTCTTGCACAGGCTCCAGTGGAGGGCTTTTTGCCACTGATCATGCCTCTTTTTGTACTGGTTCTGTGCAAGTGCTGGGCATTCGCTTGCTATGTGTTTATGGTTTCATTTTTTGTATTGCACTTCCTACATATGGAGAGATGTTATTTCCGTCTATCGTTCTTTGAACATATCTGGTTCTTAGGGCCTGATCTTGTGCCGCTGTTATCATTCCTTCAGTTTTCCTTCTTTAGCTCTCCCCTCTGTAGCTAGTTACCATGTGTCATTGCTGGCTAGTTCTTTAGTCTGTCTCATGTATTGTCCGTGCATTGGTTTGTTGTGCCAGTCGTCGTGTTTTCTGTCGTCATTGTCCTGTCTCTGTATATTTCTGGGTCTTCGTCTACTTTTATTAGTCCTTCTTCCATTCACTCTTAGCCACTCGTCTTCACTGGTTTTCAGATATTGCCCCAGTGCTCTGTTTCTCGATGTTGACGCAGTCCTCTACACTTAGTAGTCCTCTCCCTCCTTCCTTTCGTGTTATGTATAGTCTGTCGTATTTGCTCTTGGGTGTAGTGCTTTGTGTATTGTCATATGTTTCCTGTTTTCTGATCTATGCTGCGGAGTTCTGCCTTTGTCCATCGACTATTCCTGCGCTGTATCTGATTACTGGCACTGCCCATGTGTTTATTGCTTTTATCATATTTCCGGCGTTGTGTTTTGACTTGAGTTTCGCCTTGAGTCTCTGCATATATTCTTTCCTGATCGTGTCCTTCATCTCTTGGTGTTTTATATCCCCTCCTTCCATTATTCCTAGGTATTTGTATCCTGTCTCATCTATGTGTTTGATGTTTGCTCCCATCTGTACTTTATCCCTTCAGTTCTCGTTACTTTGCCTTTTTGTATGTTGACTAAGGCGCATTTTTCTATTCCAAACTCCATCCTGATGTCCCCAGATACAATCCTTACAGTCTGGATTAGGGTATCTATTTCCTTGATGCTCTACCATACAGCTTGATGTCGTCCATGAACATCAGATGGTTGATTCTGTTGCCTCTTTTCTTGAGTTGGTACCAGGCATCGATATTCTGTAGTACTTTTGTCATTGGAATCATGGCTATTACGAAGAGTAGTGGGGACAGTGAGTCGCCCTGGAAGATCCCTCTCCTGATATTAACCTCTGCTAGTCTTATTCCAGAGCTTGTAAGTATTGTATTCCAGTTGGGCATTGTATTTTTGAGGAAGCTGATGGTGTTTTCCTCTGCCCCATATATTTTCAGGCATTCTATTAGCCATGTGTGTGGTATCATGTCGAAGGCTTTCTTGTAGTCCTATCCATGACATTTTTAGGTTGGTTTTCCTTCTCCTACTGTTCTTCATTACCATTTTGTCTATCAGGAGCTGGTCTTTTGTGCCCCTACACTTCCTTCTGCAGGCCTTTCTGTTGGTGGGGGATGGTGTTTGTCTCCTCTAGGTAGTTGTATAGCCTTTCACTGATGATCCATGTTTGTAACTTCCACATTATTGGTAGGCAGGTGATAGGCCTGTAGTTACTGGCTATATTTCCCTTACTCTTGTCTTTTTGTACTAAGGATGTTCTTCCTGTGGTCATCCATTTGGGTGCATGGTGATTTGAGATACAATGCTGGAGTTGTTCTGCTATTCGTGGGTGTAGGGCCTTGAAGTTTTTGAGCCAGTATCCATGGACTTCATCGGGACCTGGGCTTTCCAGTTTTGGCATTTTCTTTAGTTGGTGTCTGACTTTGTCTGATGTGATCTCTGTGAATCTTTTGTTTT
>NC_087207.1:98388984-98413984 GCF_015104395.2 Macrobrachium nipponense | reverse complement strand
ATAGCTGACGTTACTGTTGCCTAATCACGTTTACCTGTCATTGTTATACAGTTACTTCTATTGTGACTTATAAATACCAAATAAAAAACAGAAAAGACGTTAATGAAGAATCTGTATGCACATTACGGTCTGTGAATGTTTGTTTTCAACATCGAGAAGCTCAACTTAAGAAAGGAAATGTGTCAGATCTCACCCCTTTTGAAAACGCATCTAATTATTGTGATGGTAATTGCTTCCTAGCAAAGAAAGTTAAAGGGAAAGGAAAACGCATTTTCGAGAAGTTCGGCCAGCAAGGAGGCTTTCGCGCCCCGTGTTGGAGGCGCTGTTTTCGCAGTTGTTCTGGAATCGTCGGGCGTGTTGTGGAGCGCAACACACGCCTAAGTGTCGGGAGAAACGCAGCGAAATATGATGCAATATTCCGTCGAGAGTCTTCTAAGAAGTTCTAGTAAACTCGGGAGCCTGTGACGTTCGCCGTAGGCTCCGCCCCCAGAGTGCCGTATAAATACGACGGTCAAAGTAGGAGAAAACAGAGAACGTCAGAGAGAGTTCACCAGTTAGTCACAGAGAGATATCCTCAGTAAGAGCCACAGATCAGATTATCAGTGAGAGATCAGCAGCAGCAGAGATCATCCGAGAGAGATAGAGAAAAAGGGACCACGAAGGATGAGAGAAAAGTTGCTCGGGAGTTGGTTGGATTCTGGTCTAGTCCTCTTCAGGAGTGGACGACCGAGTTATTTCGACGTTGAGCAGACTTCAGAGAAGAAAATATCCTGCTAGAGGTTTTTGGGGAGTTCCTGACTTTCAAGTATCGAGAGTAGACTTTTTTCTGCAATACAGAGTCAAGAGGACGTCTGCGACCGCCGTTCTCGTTTTGTGAAGCCATCGCTTCGAGTCGCTAAACTAAGCAGCAAGTATTTGAATTACCTCACTGTTCCCCAGTTCATGCAGTGTAAGATTTTGTCTTTTTTATGTAAATAGGAGATACCATTCTGCATTTACCTTTGTTAGTAAGCTTGTAAATAAACCTTTGTTGTGTTAGTCTTTCTTTCTATATTTGTAACCCCAGTTTCAACTGTTGGTGTTGAAATATTTTTTTTTTTATTTACATTCATATCGAACCTGAAGCGGACTCTCTCAGAGGCCGTAACATTATTCCAAGATTGCGTGCCTTCATAGAAAAAACAAAATACATATCTCTAGGCTGAATATGAAAGAGGCTTCAGACTCACTTACGATTCAGCTTCTGACATAATCGTCACACTTCATCTCCTACTCTCTAGAAAGCTTTTAGTAATAATGATAGAGAGGAAAGACATTCTGGTGCTATTTAACTCTTACAGTCAACCTTAATGCCTAAAACGTTTGGATTTTTCCTCGAAACAAAACCTCGTAGACGTCAGGAGAGAAACAAGGAGATAGAAACGTCTAAAGGAAATCCATCTAAATCCTAACAGAGAAAGAACTTCTTGTAACAGTTCAACTTATTGTAATCAAGAAATGGTAATGCAAATTCTTAATAGCAAATTCAATTCATTAACCTCAGGTGTGTCTCAGCAGAAAAAAAAAATGTTCACTTCAGATACGTAAGAAGACTTAACAGAGTTTTATGACATAATCTCCACTCCTTTCGTGCAATATCTTGGGGCATAATCTCAACTCTTTTCATGCAATATCTTGGGGCATAATCTCAAACCCCTTTCAAGCACTATCTAGACACGACTTCGAAAATACAATTAAAACTTTGTTCGGTACATGAAGCTAAACTTTATCGGTCGTAAGATAGCTACGCATAGTGTGGCCTTTGGGATTATGGGCAAAGAAGTTGCAATACAGCTTACCTGAGATTACAAGGTCCAGTGTAATAACCTGCATCCCCCAATTCCCACAAACACAGACACACACAAATGTATGAAGAAGTTACCGTTTTCAGGGTATAATATGCCCCGAAATTAGTGTTCCCGTAAAGATCATATTAAAATGAAAATTGTATTAGCATCTTGTATAAATAAAACAACGTGCTTCTGTTGAATTAATAAAAATGTAGCATGAATGAAATTGCATGCTTGCACATGATCAGAGCATACAATTATATTTTATATAATTTTCGTTTGAATGAAGCCAACCTCATGTCTAGGCCTGTGCCTTACGACGCTCCTAATTGGCTGTTGATAAGCCAATCACAGGGCTGGAAGCTCTCAGTCTCTCGAGAGAGTTCACATAAGCAGGATGCATGTTCCACCTCTCCTGAGGGATACGTCTTTCAAAAGCATCCCTCAGGAAAGGTGGAACATACCTCCTGCCTACGTGAACTCTCGAGAGAGACCGAGAATTTCCAGCCCTGTGATTTGCTTATCAACAGCCAATCAGACACTAGATGCAATGCTGATGTGAATCTACTATAGTGGGTCAATTATTTGTATTAAGTTAACTAAGTCTGCAAAATTATCATTTTTAGGATAACAATAAACACTGCATACTGAAATATCGTTGAATTATTTTGCTGAGAAGTGCATTATGGAATAACCTTGGGTTGATACACCTAAAAACAGGGAAAGCACAAATAAGCATGGTTAAACACTAACAGCAACGTTATTATTATTATTATTATTATTATTATTATTATTATTATTATTATTATTATTATTATTGTATTTCGTCATCTTAAATTGCATATTATGATCATTCGTCATTTTTGAAATGCAAAGTAATCGCTTGGTCTTTCAATATTGAAAACATTAGTTGTAATTAACTTGGTTCGCCCATTTTGTTAATGCACAATTAGCATTTTTATGATATACCGTGTATTAGCACAGTTTTCAGGTACAACAAAAAAAAAAATTGTCTTCATTCCTGTACCTATCGACGTAAAAATGATTTGAGGTCATTTTTATCGCCAATAAGATTATGAACTTCGCGCAGCGATAACAAAGTCGTATGTGAAGCGGAAGAGTTTAGGATTGGACAACAACAGCTGCTAACCTCGGATTCAATTCAGAACCCAACGAAAAATCTAAATTGTATCACCACCAGCCTTTTCTACTTGCTTTATTTGTTGACTTTCGTATCAAATGAGGTCTGGAGTAAGGAAGCAGAATATTAATAAAACTGTTTTGAAGTTGCTGGGAGCGATTTTGTATCTCGGCGCCAAGATATATGAAACCGTTTGTTTTCAAAGATTTGACGACATTTTCATGCCATTAGAGTAGTATAACTAAAAGTCCTCTTATTGAACGATACTTTCAAGCCGTGACAATGACAAGCTCCTCTTCAGATGCTGCTTGCTTCAAGCAATGCAAACAATGTGATAAGGGTAAAAGGAATAAAAATGCCCTCGTACATTGGGGCACTGGTCGGCAGTTCAACACAAGATAGTTCAAAGTATGCCTGCAGGAAAACCGGACTTGGAACACCTGTGCTTGCGTTCACAGAGCTTATTTCAAGAAAACAGCTAACAGAAACATGTCAAATACTTTAATTTTACGCTGGGCTGAAGTCCAGGTCCTTATCCCTACATTCCTACGAGACGGGATAAAAAGGGTTACGTTTTCAGCTTATTTGTTTTATGGAAGCCCTTTCCAGAAAATAAAGCTGACTTGGGGAAGGATGAACAATTCTGTTAAATGCCTGATCAAACTGTTGAGCCGAAAAGCCAGCAGTTTAAAAGTTTTTTTGAAAGAGAGAGAGAGAGAGAGAGAGAGAGAGAGAGAGAGAGAGAGAGAGAGAGAGAGAGAGAGAGTATGTAATTCGTAGCAAGTTCTGCCTGACATTCCTTGTCTATCGGGAGTTAGTGGATTTTCTCTTTCCTATGCGATTATTCAATTCAACTTTGCTCATTCAAACTTTACCCATTAACAATACCTGAGATTTCACTCAACAAGTTTTAGATTTGAGGAATTTCACAGAGTTAATGACGACTGCTTTTACTGCGCGTGCGCAAAACGACAAACCCACGAGGGACGTGTTGGAGACCCTTCCTCACTCGATTTGAAAGCGAAATGTCCCTTGTTCTCGGTTACAGATCAGCAGGAAAGACAAGACTCTCCTCTTTCGATTGAAACGAAGCATTTACGCATGAATATGCAACAGTGGCAGGAGCTCAGATCAAACTTGCACATTCAAGCCTCAACGGAAATGTCCATCTCCACATGACAGGACTGGGCGGATGAAGTTTATTTGCTCTCTTCTGTAAAGCGAATCATTCTTCTGTCACATCGGAGTCACTTGTTTAGGAACCTCGAACCTTACATTACGTTGACTTCGAGATTAGCTGGAATTCACATCTAAATTTTTAATTTTTACAGGACAAAATACTCCTTAAGGGTTAGTTATTATTCGTGCAGAAATGGGTGTTTTATATTTCAGTTCCATATAAAAAAATTATGAGGTTAACCAAGCAAATTAAACAGAATTTAATGATACTGGTACTTTTAACTGCTGACTGGCGAACCAAAATCGGCATTATTTCAGAATGAAATGAGAGCTATATCCACAACCTGAAATGATATATATATATATATATATATATATATATATATATATATATATATATATATATATATATATATATATATATATATATATATATATATATATATATATATATATATATCCTGGAGAACAAAATGAAACGAGGGTCCCATGACGGGAGAATAGAGACAGACCCAACCTGAGTTCCGGCAATAAGGGTCCCGTCCCGGATGTGAAATTGAACTGGAGTCATTCAATTCCACAGTTTACAATGGAAGGCAAATTTCATCAGCAGTCTTTGCATCAGAGCCTGATTCAGGCTTTCATATTCAAATGTATTTTTCCGTTTCTTTGGGCCAATTACTTGATTTTCAGGAGAATAAGACGTAGTACATTCAATTCCGAGGGCATAGTTAACGTTTGTATTATGTTCCTGTGATATCCTCGCCAGTGAGGGTTATAATCTTATGCAAATTGGATCGTTCATGCAAAGGACGTAGTTTTACTTAAATTTATGCATATTCACCGAATATATAATCGATCAGAAATACATGTTATTTACATATGTACGTATATATGTGTATATATATGTACATACATAGTACATATATGCATCGCGCATCAGTTTATGAAACTCTGTTTCAACTGAAAATCAGAGAAAATGAGTTTAACGAAGATTGGTTTCCACTCCCGAGAAACTTCTAAGCGACATTTATATCGCGAGCAGCTTTTCATTTTTTGAGAGAGAGAGAGAGAGAGAGAGAGAGAGAGAGAGAGAGAGAGAGAGAGAGAGAGAGAGAAGCAGTTAAAAGGTAATTAGGTCATTTTCCACAAAAGATTAGTTTTTTCTCTCTCTCTTGATTCCGTGGAATAGATCAGCCCCTGATTAAAGACTTCTTTTTTCTCTTCCGAATGCGCATTTCACCTGGGAAAATTGTTGCGTCATGTTTTACAGGTAAAAAGAATTTGGGAACCAGAAGCCGAGAGATAATTAAGATTCCCGAAAGCACTGAACCCCCCTTTCTGTTCCTCCTATTCTGCTCTTTCCCTAGCTGGGATTAATAATATAATACGTATAATAATAATAATAATAATAATAATAATAATAATAATAATAATTGTATTTAAGTAGCCACGGCGTGATATATTATACGTAGCATCAAGTCTAGAGCTTTATATCCGGATTCCTTCAAAATGTGAAGCACACGTCCAATAGAGAGAGACAGAGTGTGACTGAGATCTCGCGAGAGAGAGAGAGAGAGAGAGAGAGAGAGAGAGAGAAGCCTCGCATGACACAGAACGGCTCTGAAACATCCGATCCTCTCACTAGATGATACCGTAGTTTCGGTGAACACGCAGGAGAAATGAAGAAGAAAGAATGTCAGAGAAGAGGAAAGCGGCAAAGAAGAGCTTCGGGAAATCTCACGTACGGAAACGATGTTCAGGCACCAAAAGTATCATCATGAAATAATTGCCAGAAGGAACGGGATCCGTGTGTCGGGGAAACAGAGATTTGGGCTCTCCCATATCAGCAGGCTGAATGAAAACAAATTTGAACGTCTTCCTGAGGGAGTTTTTTATGAAGCCCTTGAAGGATGAATTATTGTTGTGCTTGAGATTGAAGGGAATACACAAGCATCTCGCAATAAGAATAGCTATACGATGGTTTCATGATGAACTAGAACTTGCGAAATAAAAATTCTAAGGTTGTAGAGTTTGCGCTAACTATAAAAAGAATAGATAAATAAACATATGGATAAAAAATAAATAAATAAACAGATGGATGAACTAAAAAAAATTAACAAATAAACAGACTAATGAGATAAAAAATAGATAAATAAGTAATAACAGATGGATGAACTCGGAAAAGCCTAAGGAAGATAGGGCTTCAGAGTGATAAGAAAAGGGACCGAACGGCACAGTCAGGGGACACTTATATTTGGATAAATTCCAGGTGGGAAACATATTTGGAAAAATAAGGAAATAAGAAAATCTCAGTCGAATAAGTGAGCAAAAGGGACGCAGAAAAAAAAAGTTCTTTTGTCATTTAATGACGAAATTGATTTTGCAATATCAACATTTCTGTCTCGAGCTCTATCTTGGGCCTCATGGGGCGGGGGAAACAGTGTTAATTGGATGTTTAACTGCTATGTTTTCACTTAAAAATGATTAAGAGATTTTTCTTCGATTTGTAATGCTTCGACTAAAAACATTTTCCTCATTAATTTATTTATATTTATTAATGCTACATTGCTATAAATCCCCTTTCAAATCCAGTTTCACTAATAACATCGATAAAATTCAATCAAAAAAAGCCATCAAAGAAAAAAAGCGTGTACTCATGTGTACTCACCAAAACTACTAATTGGTAACAACACTCTTCCTCTTCCTACAGGAGACCTTTGAGGGCGGCGACCCTCTTTAATCAGAAAGGTTCCTCAAAACTTCGGGGTCGAGAGAACCCCCTTGAAGGACGCCAAGAAGCCGCGCAGTGTCACCAACTTCTCCAGAGAGGACGCGTCCGAACCCTTAACTGCTGCTTCATTACAGCCCGAAGGTTTCAGCGGGGCGACAAATCCGGAGAATCACCAGTCCAGTTAGGGATCAAGTCAAATATGGCGGTCCTTCAACCACCCCACCCCTTTATTATTTTGGCATTATGGGCAGGAGCACGTCTTGCTGAAATATCGACGTCGGGGGCTCTTCTCACACGAACTCTCCAAATGCTGGTTCAGAAGCCTGCAGTCGACCTCCATCGCCACTGTCTCATTTGGGGGGAGAATAACCCACATCCCCCAAACCGCTATGGCAAAAGACCCCACTCCATAAGCTATACTGGGGGTACTTGACATTATTCCTGAGGGAGGTTCTCCGTAAGGGGGGGGGGGGTCTGCTTCTGGGGCACGCCACACACGCTTCCCCTTTTCGTCACTCAGGTGAAAGGAGGCTTCGTCGGACCAAAGAGCTTCACGTCACTCATTAAACCATCAGAGTTTATAGGTTTTAGCAACAACTCGCCTTTAGCGCTTCCTTTCAGCGTGAGAACATCGGTCTCCCCTAATAGTATGGAATTCAGTCCCTTAAGTTATTTCCTGTAGGGCTACCCCCTCCTCGAAACGCTTGATGAGGGTTGCAAACGTTCCGGAGTTTTCACATAAGAAAAATTCTCCAAAACACTAATCACTGCAGTAAACATGAAACGGCCGGACGAAGCAGAACCACGCGTGAACTGCCGAAAGAAAAGCCAGAACCCACCAGACAGGTCGGCCTTTCAATGACGTCACACGGTACCGATGATGATATTGATAACTATTCACAAACATTAAGCTGCAAATGTCATTAATATACAATTCGTGGTGCGAATTCGATATTAAAGTTACTACTGAGTTAGCACCGTAGGGAGGTAGGGCCGTCACTGCACTGTCGTCATTAATTAAGATTCTTTGCAGCGTCCCTTCGGCCCCTAGCTGCAATCCCTTTCATTCCTTTTACTCTACCTCCTTTCATATTCTTTCTTCTATCTTAATTTCCACCCTCTTCTAGCGATTGTTTTCATATCTCTGCTGCTGAGTGGTCTTCCTCCCGTTACATTTTTTACTCCAAAATTTTTTCTTTCAGCACTGGATGACTTCATTCGTACTGCCTCTCCAGTTTTAAGTTATTTATTCGTACTGTTGTCTATTCACTTTGTGAACTACATGAAGTGTTATATGAGGGAAATCAGGTGGAAACTGGGATGACAGGAGAAAGGGAGGCATTGTTATTGTCTGGTATGATCCACCAGATCGCCTGAAGCCTGGATAATCCGTGTTTAAGCGGATTGGCTTTGAAAGGAACGCGATAACAAGGAATGGTATACTCGTACGTACGTGAATATTGCCAGTGTGAAAACCACAGCTTTCCACACACACACACACACACACACACACACACACATACATATATATATATTATATTATACACTAACTAAACTAAAACTGGCCTGCTATGCATAAATGAGTATTAAAAGGTTAAGGCTTAATAGAGCTAAACGTTTAGAAGTTCGTTTAGAAGATGCAATGCATTGCAACCCTGATACGATTCAACTTGTATTTTAGAATCTCCTGTTGCATCTGGCTCCTGTTTTTTCTTTGTACGAAGGAATGGACGGGCGAAATCACGCAGGTAAATCCTTGTAATGTAGAAAAACGAAAACAAAATAGAATGGAAGAAGAAAAATTAATATTTGTTTCATAAGAGAAGCAAGAATAACTAATATTATTTTTCCCTGTATATTGGAACTTGTTTTTATTAAAACATCCTGGATGCATTTTTCCAGAGATGTACCCGAGTACTGGACAACCTTTCCCTGAAGAAAGAGGGACGCCATATCTCCAAAACTAACCATTGAATTTTCTTGCAAATAAACTCATTATGTTCCCACACCCAAATTACTGTCCAGTGTCTAATCTAATCTAACCTAACCTAGCCAAACTCAATTCAACCTAAACCAAACCTCCAATTCAACCTAACCTAACCTAACCCACCCTAACTTACCAAACTCAATTCAACTTAACCTAACCTAACCTAAGCTAACCTAGGGGCAAGGCAAAATAACCATGGCTGGTGTAAACTAGCATAGACCACGAATTTGAATCTTGGAATGCAATGGAGAAAGGACGATTCTAATGTTTAAATCATTAAATGAATTTGTTTTTCCGAGAGGTTCGTTTATCAAGCAAGAGCCTTGAATGCTGTGTAACCATATACTTACTTTACCACGTAAGGGGAGGGGGGGGCGCCTGTGCCGTTAGTGAGTGGCACTTACTTAAGGTTCTTTGCAGCGTCCTTTTGCTCCTAGCTGCAACTCTTTCATTCTTTTTACTATACTTCCGTTCATATTCTCTTTCTTCCTTCTTATTTCCTTAACCTTCTCTTTGCAATTGCGACGCCCTGGCCAAAACGATCTTTCATAACTTTGGGTGATCGGAATGCTGGGGGAGAGTAAAATGGGCTTTGCTGATGTATAGTCCTATTCAAGTAAAGGATTGTCATCAGTTTGTCATTTTCATTTCATTTCTCATTTTTTTCCATCTAGCCATACTTTCATTTCAGCGTTGAATGATCTTATAGGTCGCAGTGCTTGGGCTATGCCCTAAATTCCATAATCCATCCATCTTTGCAATTGCTTAAGTGTGATTGGACCTCCAGCTTACTCAGGGCGCTTGCTAAAATCTACTGTCAAATAGAGGGTTGTTCCATCAACGAAAATTAAAATAAACAAGCTATATTTTATTAAAAATATGTTTCTGTTCTATTTACAATCAAATTAATTATGTTTTGCATTTCATTCTAATAAATAAATCATAAATATCCTATCCTAAAATTCCTGTATCTTTAAACTCATCGGAAGACATTTACCTAGACGTTTATAGGCTTTCCTAGCCGCCTCCCCACAACAACAACAAGAACAACAACTACAACAACAAAATAGTTTATAGGCTTACTCCCCAAGTAACCGAAAATGAGTTTATAATACACGGAATAAGAAGGTTTTTTTATCCTTGAAAGAGAACATTACAAATTATCATGATGGAAGGAAAAGACTTTCTTGTAAAACATATACATCTCTTTTACAAAAGCCAACTGCTGAAATTGGAATAAGATTAATTATCACGGCATTCACAAAAATATTTTGAAGTAATCTATAAAGTTTACTTTTTAATTTACTATGCAAATACTAAATTTGCATATTGAATTGGAAAGTAAGCCTACAAACTAAAAACCATGGAAAGAAATTATTCTGCCTCCAGTCACTTCTGCCAGTTTTCCCAAGATAACATCGGGAATTGGTTTGAAATACTGGACTGAAAGATGAGAAGATGCTTCTGGATGGCAACCTTGCAATATGTTCTCACTGCAATCGTCAGAGTGATACCTTTATCACCACGCTCACCATTCAGGATAATCGAAACGCGACTCGAGCAATTTTAGAGGGGATAAGGTGAAGTATATTGAAATTTTCCCTTAAAATGAAAATAGTCACTGATGTCGGGATTTCCATCCGAGCAATGAAGCCATTCCTATCCAAAACCAAATCTTGGTTCGATTTGTATTGGGCAAGATTTGTCTGGAGAGATTCGCTTGGGGATTTTAGGCTTTTCCTTTAGGGCGTTTCGAATGGGATGATTCCTCTCCTTTGTCTAGTTTTTAGTAAAACTATATAAGCGTCTCAGTGGCCCGATCGGTATGGTCTTGCCCTGCCACCTAAGTTGCCGCGGGTTCGATTCTCGGGCATTCCACTGAGGTGTTAGAGATGTGTACTTCTGGTGAGAGAAGTTTACTTTCGACGGGTTCGGAAGTCACGTAAAGCCGTTGGTCCCGTTGCTGAATAACCGCTGGCTCCATGCAGCGTAAAAACACCATACAAACGAACAAACAATTGTATAAGACTGTCAGATTGAAGAAGCTATTATCTTCAATTAAAAGCAAGTAAAAATTCGGCGCAATCGAGTTTATAGGTTTACATCGTATAATCAAGGTCACCGAAAACAGATCTATCTTTCGGTGGTCTCGGTATAATACTGTAGAAGCCACGATCCGGTGGTGCCCTGCCCTATATCGTTGCCAGACGCACGATTATGGTTAACTTTAACCTTAAATAAAATAAAAACTATTGAGGCTAGAGGGCTACAATTTAGTATTGTGGATTATTGGAATGTGGATGATCTACATATAATTTTGCAGCCCTCTAACCTCAGTATTTTTTAAGGTCTGAGGACGGACAGAATTAGTGAGGACGGAGAAAAAACTATGTAGTTTCCTTTACAGGTAACTAAAAAGGGGAAACATTTGTATAAGCTATACATACACACATCACACACATTATATATATATATATATATATATATATATATATATATATATATATATATATATATATATATATATATATATTATATATATATATATATATATATAGAGAGAGAGAGAGAGAGAGAGAGAGAGAGAGAGAGAGAGAGAGAGAGTAACTTATGTTTAAAGATGACCAAACTACCAGATTTGCAGCGTGATGTGAGAGAGGACGGGGGAGCAAATACTAACATAATATCATCATATTAGAAAACAACTCAGTACCTTGATAAGACTTAAGATTTTCTCCTGGTGTCGAAAGAGTCTCTCTCTCTCTCCTCTCTCTCTGTCTCGTTATTCCAGCACGAAAACACTTTTCAGAAATTAATGATGTTACTTTATCTCTGTCACCTTTCTTCAGCATTTGCACTCACGTTGATTAGCAGGCGGTTTTGTTTTTCTCTCCTCTCATTTTTTTTGATGAAAAGATTTCTCTGTTGTATATCTTGTTTATTATGAAAAATCTAATTATACGAGTCTTCTATCGAACTCTTGCTGTACTTGGAATATAGAGTTTAGGCCAAAGAAGGCAAACACTGGTACCTATGAGGTCACTCAGGGATGGACAGGAAATTGAGAGTAAAAAGGTTTGAAAGTGTAACAGGAGGTAAAACCTCTCAAAGCAGTTGCACTTTGAAAATAATTGTTTAGGAGAGGGTGGATAGTACGATGGAAGAAAGAATGAAAAGAAGTACAGTAAAAGGAATGAAAGGAGTTGCAGCTGCAAAGAATATTTAGCAATGCTTACAGTGCACCCCGTGAGATGCACTGACGGTACTAACCATCTATGGTGAAATCCTTGCTGTAGGTAGGGATTATTCGTCTCATCTGTTCTTTTCAGAAATCCAGATGCAGATATTTATTCTCTTATAAAAAACGCTAAAAACCCTATTATTTTAGGAGACCCACCTATACTGTATATATATGACGTGGTTATGAGTCGGAAAGGTATTTTTTTTTTTTTTTTTTTTTGTTATGGTAAATTGCCAGAAAGCGAACGACTTCAGCGGTGTAAATAGCCGTGTCCTTTTTCTGCCTACTTCAATTTCCTGGAATGAAATGGCGAGGGGGGGAATACATTCGGCAAATTCCCAGCCTGTTCCAGTTCAATTAAAATGGACGACTTCCAACGGCAGCAGTAATTGAGGCAATAAAGAGTCCACGCAGCCTCGTGAGAGGTGCTGAGGAGGACCTTGGAAAAAGGAAATATGGAAATGTTGCACTCCTGTGTCAGAGGTTGGCACTCCTGTCAGAATGCTGAGTTCGAAACAGAGGTCACATCACCCCTCGGGATTGAAACAAGGGTTATTTCATGGCCCACATAAATGTAAGAGCAAAAAAGCAAATAAAAAAAAAAAAAAAACATTAAGAGAAAGAACGAATTGTGTGTCATCTACCTCATGAAATTTTTTTTGGTTTTTTTTGACGAGAGTATTTCATCTGCAACGTATTACTGTTGGTATATTTATGGTGACCCAGCTGAAAAAAGGATGTTTGTATAACATTTGGCTGCTCCTTACAAGTAAACACTCGTGTAAAACTTCAGTGAATAACAACAAAAATGACGTTAATTATAATAATCAAAGAATATTTCATACATAAAACTCGTAGGATTACAACATAAATAAGATAACAAAAATAAGCTACATAGAAAAAAAACAAAAAAAAAAAGATTGTTGAACGAAGAAAACATGAAATGGTACCGGCAGTGAATCCATTAGAGAATAATGCTGTTGTTTGTATTTACTGTCTTTTGTTGATAGCGGAGGGCAAGATTTGTTCATATTTTAAATGTTGAATCACCCTTTATGGATTATGGAAGGGAACAACAATGAAGTACAGTCATCTTATATGTATATATATGTATGTATATATATATATATATATATATATATATATATATATATATATTATATATATATATATATATATATATGTATATATGTATAACTGAATCACGAAAGTTAGGAACGTGATAAATCCATAAATAAAGATATATGCAAACGAAGGAAAAATAAACGAATGAGGATCTGCAAGATCTTTCGACGTTAAACGTCCTTTACTGTGCAGAGACTGACAAAGATACGGGAAAAGACAATACAAGAAGATTCGTATAACTGACAGATAAGGATTATAAAGAGATTAGTCCCTAGAATCCGACACACCTGAAGATGACAATCCTTCCCAAACAAGCATAAACAATGGGTGCAATACAAGGTTGTATCTGAGATGATTGTCTTAAACCTTTAATTGAACCCATTGTTTATGGTTGTTTGGGAAGGATTTTCATCTACCAGTGTGTCGGATTCTAGGTATAATCTCTTTATAATCCCTTTCTGTCAGTTATACGAATCTTGTTGTATTGTCTTTTCCTGTATCTTTGTCAGTCTCTGCTCAGTAAAAGACGTTTAACGTCGAAAGATCTTGCAGATCCTCATTCGTTTATTTTCCTTCGTGGCATATATCTTTATTTATGTAGATATATAATATTTTTTTTTTTCAAGTTTCCAAGAGGTATAAGGACCATCATACCAAGGTACACCAGTTTCCCCCTTCACCATCTCTCTCTCTCTCTCTCTCTCTCTCTCTCTCGTAAGCCTTGTAAGCCCACCAACTTCTCCCAAATTCGCTTCACTTTCATAATTACGCGAACTCATTCCTACGTGAACAGGATTGTCTACATTCAAGCAAATAATGCACATTAAATCGCCATAAATGCTATGGTGAATATATGCAATTGATTCAATAAATTTGTCATACATGAAAAAGCAGCTCAGATGGTCCTTATACCATTAGTTCCTTAGTAGATTTAAAGCCAATTACACTGCAGTTACACGGGCACGTTTTCAAAAAGGCACATATAATCAGTCCAAAATCTGAATTGGTGAGTTATGACGCGGAAGGACAGGTTTCAAGAAAGTTTCAAGACGTGAAAGGGTGGTAATGCTGGGTGAATTCAATGCAAAAAGTTAGATATATATATTATATATATATATATATATATATATATATATATATATATATATATATATATATATATATATATATATATATATATATATATATATATATATATATATATATACATATATATAATTGATGTTCAGATTTGATCGATCTGAACATCGAAAGAGGAAACTGAATATGAATCTATTTATTTTTGTTTTTGTTTACTATTATTTTCAATATTATTACTGTCTTGCCAATATTATAAATACTGTTTTTCTACTTCTTCAGCAACTGTGTGGATACTGCCGATTATCATTTTTTATATCAGGTGATCTCATGTATCATGATTGCGTGCATTGTCTCTACTTTGTATATTCCATGTATAAGGACTTGAGCTGAAATAAAATTCATATTATTATTATTATTATTATTATTATTATTACTATTATTATTATTGTTGTTTTGTTATTGTTATTGTTATTGTAATTATTATTGTTATTGTTATTGTTATTGTTATTGTTATTGTTATTGTTATTATTGTTATTATTATTATTTATAATGTTAATTCATACATAACATTTAAAAAATAACCAGAATATTTTTATGACAATTGCACACAATAATTCGATGATAGCACCGAATGAGCACACTTTCATTCTTAAGTATCTCGTCCCCGTGAAAGGAGCTTCAGAATCTCTTTTGTTGACTCCCACACTTTCTATGGGTTATTCCAAATCTTACGCCCTGTCAGCCATTGTAAAGAATTTTTATATTTTCCCCAGAAAAATAACCACATCTCGCCAGCTGTTATGGACCTTAAAGGCTACTTTTAACTATTTGGGCATTGCCGTGAAAAGACCCATAATAAAAAGGGGAGATAAATTCTCCTTCGGTGTCCTTATAATTGCCGGAAGGTTCACAATAGGCAAGGAAAGGACTTTCTAGCAGGTGAACATCACTTTAATTCTAGATAAGGGAACGGTAATTCATTTATCTTTCGGTTGCAAAATAAGAAATGATGTTAGGTGGAAACAAGGATGGTTCCCGAAGTAAACACAGGTCTTACTAAAACGGAAAAGGTGCCTTTTCGATTAAAACACTCGCAGACACATTCCACGAAGGAAAGAGAAACAATGGAGTACTGCAAGGCTTTTAGACGTTTTGTCCTTTACTTTGATCATTTTAATGTTTTCTGGAGATAATGGAAATAATTCAGTTTAAGTTTCTGAAGAATAAAGGAAATGATTCACTGCTGTTTCTGAAGAATAAAGGAAATAATTCACTGGTGTTTTTTAAGAATAAAGAGAATACTTCACTGATGTTTTCTATATATATATATATATATATATATATATATATATATATATATATATATATATATATATATGTGTGTGTGTGTGTGTGTGTGTGTGTGTGTATACATACAAAGTTGAGTCGAAATGTAGTCCAATTCTTCACTCTAAAATAAATACCTCATCTGGAGAATGCTAATTATTACATACCTGTAAAGGCAACGCCAATTAAGTCTCCAAAAAATATTATAACGTTCATTAATTCTGAGCAAAGTCATCATTAAACACAAACATGGAAATCTTGTCAAATAACACAACCTGGGTTGTAGCATACCCCATTTTTTGATCAAGAAAAAACCCACTTGCTTTCAAAATTTTTTATTCTGAAAAAATCAACAGAAAGTTCAATCCTTATTCATTCTTTTAATAATTAACATCCTTGAATAACTGAATGTTTCTGGTACTAAACATTAATAAAACAAAAAACATTGAAAATTATTTTCTTTCCTGACAAATCCAAAATAAAAATTTTGCCATAAATGCAATTTCCATAATAAACAAACAGGCTTCCTGTCATGGCGAGGTGGGTCCTCTCGCCTTCCCCTCACCAGCCCTCAGCTCTCTGGCACCACATCTCACTGTATCACAGATTGACAAAAAATGGTCAAAATTTAACACAGGAAAATTACACTATTTTAACTTTATATTATGTTATCAGTCATTACTCCTCTGAATACATCCTAATTGATGCTTAGAGTGTGTATTACAGATTCATGAGAATATAATATAATATATATATATATGTGTGTGTGTGTGTGTGTGTGACCTAAAAACATATACATGGGGTACCCACTCGTGAGCAACAACGACTCTAACCGCGATCCTTCTCTCGGAATTATGAATAGAGGTTTTTCACAAGGATTCCAATAAATGGAAATAAGTGCAAATCAGTGACCACCTGAAGGTGAATATGACAATTCACTATTTGTATCCATATATTAATATTCATATTACTCGTAAAACAAGCAAACATCACGCGCAGACTTCGGTACGGATGCGTGAGTCCTACCTAAGTAAAAAAAAAATTCCATTAAAAGACTAACACTTCTGGTATTTGGATTGATATTGGAGAATAGGGCAAATACCCGGAGGAGAATGGAATGCAAGAGTGTTAAAGGAAGCACACTACCGGTAAAAGACAAAAACATAGACCTACTTGCTCACCAGGTGGCATAAGTGGCTTTGCAACCTAATCAGCAAATTCGTGCTCAACAACAATAAAGGAAAAGTTCCTAACAAAGACCCTTAAAAAGCCTATTTCTGCTCTTTTAGGACGTATGTATTTTTTAAAAACAGTTCCTCCGACGCACTTGAGAACTGTAGCGTGATGTTGCTATAGTAAATTCACATCAACCGTCCATTTAATGTCTAAAACAGTCCCTTAAGACGCTCCTGATTGGCTGTTGATAAGCCAATCACAGGGCTGGAAACTCTGTCTTTCTCGAGAGTTCACATAGGCAAGATGTAGTTCCACCTCTCATGAAAGACGATCCCTCAGGAGAGGTGGAACATAGAACTTACCCATGTGAACTCTCGATAGAGTCTGAGAGTTTCCCGCCCTGCGATTGGCTTATCAAAAGCCAATCAGGAGCGTCGTAAGGGACTGGCTTCGACATAATCTCGGGATAGAGTTCACTTATCCTTCAGGGAGCGAAATAGTGACGGTGCCTACCAGTGGTTACCACCACGAAGTGACGTCGTGGTCGGGAGTTGGGGTTACCGGGCTGACGTCCACCCGAAGGCTACATAGCCTGGAGGAGCACTGAAACTGACGATTCTGACTTTTGATAAACCATGGAAGCTAAAAATGAAAACGAATTTCCTCAATGAGTGTCCCTTGTAATCTCAGTCTTTCCTCGGGCTGTTACTTCCTTACGGAACACCTTCTTTCGTTCGTAACTTTTCGGAGGAAATGCGTTCTTTTCTTCGCGATTTCCAAGCACACGAACTTCAAACGAAGGAAATATCAATAGATGAAGGAGGTTCCATTAATCTGAAGAAGAAGAAGATGCTGCCTCGTCTCAAGGAAAGTCTCGAGCAACAAAACCGAACGTAGTCTATATCTACTTTAGTCTGATAACGGCCTTTAGGTCCTTGAGTTCTGGAAGTCAAGCAAGTACCACAGCAATCCTTTCCCAAAACAACTCGAAGTGAAGCAGTCAGCAATTTTTGCTCAGCTTTATTCAGGAACGTAAAAGATGTAAGTATCCAATCTTCTGAAAGTTTAATTTCTTCATTCACGTTTCGGGAACGCTGCTTACTGTGTTCCATCATTACCAACGTTTGCTTTTTTTTCTCGTAAACAAAATCCATTTTTGCAAGAGAGAGAGAGAGAGAGACACCACACACACACACACACACACACACACACACACACACACACACATATATATATATATATATATATATATAATATATATATATATATATATATCTATATATATATATATATATATATGTATGTATGTATGTATGTATGTATGTATGTATACGCACACACACACACACGCACACACAACACACACACCACACATATATATATATATATATATATATATATATATATATATATATATATATATATATATATATATATATATATATAAGCGAATTCCACAGGAAAAATGATAGTCAGAAATCCAAGCGCTTTCGTATTTACTCAGACATTGTCAAGGAGTTAATGAGTACAATTGGAGAGAAAGGTCTCAGGTACAACACAAGATCAAGAATACCAGATGGTTAATTATAAAATGGGTAAAAATTAAAAGAGATAATCCAGGATTATCGGATATCACACGGTCACAAACCTAAACAGATTGACCCTAACCGAAATTACAAAGTTTCTTTACAGTCCAAAACATGTAAAAACTGAATATATTAATTTTGTTGCTTTATATTTATCTACAACTTTTTTCATTATGAAAACATCAAGTTTAAATAAACCAAGACTTAAATTTAGAACATTTCTATTTTGGACTTGATGAAACAAGATTCGATGATATTTCTTTTAATTGTGTCATTACATGGGATTAAGGCTCTTGCTTTGACTCCAGTTAATAGGATGGTCTAAAATGTCTCATATTGTACGAATAATGCATTCAATATTTGCCCAGTTCTCACAGAATATTGAATGTTGTTTGAGACGTTGTGAAGAGATTTACCGGTCTGTACGTAATAGACTTTATCACAATTTTGCAAGGAATTTCATATATGCAGCTTGGAAGATCTTTAGGAGTTTGGAGAATTGTTGATTACTAAACTCTTGCACATTAATATTACTGAAAACAACATATTAAAAAGTTAAAAAAGCTTTAAAATTCTAGGAATATCTAAAAAACCTTTCATCATAGGGTAATTTTAGAATGTTATGCTTACTAAATTCAAGTTTGTCATTAGTTGAATAAAATGTTTTTCTAGCTCTTTTTTCATGTCCACATCTACAAAAGTCCTTGGGTATTTAAGTTTCATTGCAATAGCATAAATAGTTTTAATTTCAGCGTCAATAAACTATTTATGATATTGCAATGAAACTTAAATACCCTTTGCTGGTGACAACAATGGCAGCTCAGCTGGAGACAGGAATCCTGTGGAGATCGTGTTGTAGGATTCTTTCATATCCTCTTAATGACTTATACTTTGGTTCCTACAGGCTATAGCTGTTATTGTGCCAGATTCCGTTTTTGTCTGGTATTCGCTTCGAAAAAGTGTTTTGCAAAAAATTATATAGAAAAAAAACATTGCGCTTGTGGAATGTTCATCCGTGAACACCATCTTCTTCAGAAGCTTGAATTTCAGTCGGTGAGTTTCCTGTGGGGTTCCATACGAATGGGGTTTCATCTTCTTTCTTTCTTTATTGGTGAAATGCCACCCTATTTCTAAGAAAAAATAAAGTCTACTATCTTACCATCCATCTATTGTTGTTATAAATGTTGGAAAGGCATAAAAGTCATCCGGTTGAACAAATTTAATTTTTAATCTCACATGGGTTCAGTTCGAAATGTGAACAAGAAAGGCAGTGGTGTCGTGAGGGTTGCTGGCGCCCGGTACAAAGTCTATGGCGCCCCCAAGGGGGGGTGCGGTGGGAGGGTATGTGTGGGGCAGGACTATTTTCATTTGAGTGCGCTAATCTTAGCAGGAAATGTTTGCCTCCATTATTTCAGATATATTGTGTTGAAAACAAAACACTGTACTTTGCATACTAATATTCTGAATAATAGAACACAAACGAATTTGCAAACAAATAGTTTATTTTATATATAAAGATATGCTGTAATTAATTAATCATTAGCCATCTTGAATAAATTCCAAAAATGCGATAAGATAACTAAAATGTAGTTTATACCAGCACTTTTAATAACCAAAGACAAATAGCAAATTAATAGATTTGACTAAAAAAGGAGTTAAGCATTAAGGAATAGAGGAAGCTAAGAAAATCATGAAATGTACAATTTTTGTTGCCAGCAATAGAATTAATAAAAAAAAAAGGAGATTTTCTAGTAAGGACTGAATAGTTATAATGCCTGAAAAGAAAACTGATAAGAACAAAGATGAAATTAGTCACTAACTATAAACCTGACTTTTCTTTAAAGAATGTTTTTAACATGCGTCAAAATAATGAAAACTAAAAGATTAAAGTGATGGATGCTTAGGATCAACCATATGCAAGGAAATAAAACGGTATAAAGGTATTAGAATGTAGAAATAATTTTCTACACTTCGCAGTGTGTTGACAGTTTTTTATCTTTCTTTCTTTTACAGCTGCATATTTGTCTATCACGTCATCAAAGTTGATTTTGTTTGCGATCTCTTGCTCTACACTTAGATAGAGTTAAAGCTGACATCTCTCTTGTCCATAGATGTTTTCAACTTACTAAATGATCGCTCACAACTAGCAATTAATACTGCAATGGTCAGCAGTTATCTGAAGGGCAACTCGAAGTTTGGGAAAACACTTTCATCCCCACATTGTACAATGAAACAGAGTAATTCCTCTGGGTTAGTGATCAGAACATCATCTCGTGTTTTAAGCAGCATTCTGCAATCTACAATTTCGCTGGACAGTCCATAGTCAGTGTCATAGAAACTTCCGACATTTATGCACCTTTCTTTCTTTGTGATGTATGCTTCATTCGTTGTAGATAGCATAACTAGTATTAGTAAAATGATTTGGTATACCTCGGGCCTGGAGTTCTGTGGCTACCATCTGTGCTAACTTTTTTCATACGTTGGCTCTCACAGTGTGTATAAAATTGTGAAGTTGTGTTGACAACTTGACAGTGTCGTTGTGACTGACGTCTTTCTTATTCGAAAATGAAAAAAAAGTTGCATAAATAAAATTTCTTACTAGTCGTTGCAAAAGACAAATAAATAAATACTTTATGTATTGATAATGACATCAGCCTCAGCTTTGGAAAAATGCAGAAATAATTGTAGTCTGCAGTTCGTTTTGCACAAAAAATGCTCGCGGAAGAAAACGAAACACTGGATTGATGGGGGTAACTATCCAATATCTTTGCACTGACTCGCAGTTACTGAACCACTTATTTTTTATAAGTACGTAATAGAAATGTGATAGTATAGTAATTAAACACACAATGATTTACATTTATATATAAACGAACATTAAAGGAAGTCAACTTTCAAATTAAATTAAAATAAAATATGTACTGAAAAGTCATAAAAACTTAAAGAATCTAAGTTACTGGTTTCATCAACCCCATTCCCCCCAAATAGATGTCTTCCCAACTTCAATTAGGCGCCACCCCCTCAATGCGGCGCCCGGGGACATATGTCCCCCGCGGCCGGCCACCCCCGCCCCCGCCTCGCGACGCCTATGAAGAAAGGAAAGCGATCAGATCTAAACGTAAAATGAATGCGTAAAAGACGCACTATCTTTATTATATGTAAAAAGAGATATTATCATTTTGATGTGTAAAAATGATGAAAGTATCCTTTTTAATGTGTCAAACGAAGAAATGATAATTTTTACGTGGACAAAGAAATAAAAAGTGTCATTTTTTATATGCAAAAGATGCGTAATTTTAGATGTGCAAAAAGAAAAGAGTATAATTCTTAATGTGTGAAAAGAAGAAAGTATAATTTTGTGTGTGTAAAAATTAAGAAAATATAATTTCTACAGTGTCAAACAAAGAAATTATCATTTTTGAAGTGTTAAAGAAGAGTGTATAATTTTTTTATGTGTAAAAAGAAAGTATAAATTTTGATGTGTGTAAAAAGAAGAAAATATAATTTTCATTTGTAAAAAAGTAGAAAGTATAATATTTGATACGTTAAAAAGAAGAGAGAATATTTTGGTTTTGGAGTTTAATTTTTAGTTCTCCTAAGCAGTGCTTCATAACATCACAATGGGGTACCTGCCACAGTACAATTGCCTAAACCAGTATCGGCTTCAAGAATATGAGTCGCAAAATATTTCCTCGTGAAGTGCAGTGAAATAAAACTGAATTATGACTGCAATTCTCATACCTCGGTGGCAAAGGTTGGCTCAATACCTCCTGGGATGTAAAAAATCAACAGGATAACTACAACTGAAAATCATAGATATATCGCCAAATAATTATTATGATCTCGAATAAGGAACGCACTCCCTATGAGCAAGAAAAGTTAAAAAATAAATATGTAAATGAAAAATGCCAAAAGAGTCAGGTGCTTCTTGTTTGCTTAACTGATGCAAGGCATGATAAATTTTCAGTCCTTCAGGAAGCTAGAGAGAATTTTACAGGGGACTCAGGTCCTGAACATCATTTATTAGGGTAATTAAGGTGAAGCAGGTTTCAAAAATATGTTCGAACACAGTACCTTTTCCTTTAAACCAATTGATTTCATACAATGAATAAACGACGAGAGAGAGGGAGAGAGAGAGAGAGAGAGAGCTACTTAACGGACCCTGGTTAAAGAGTACAATGGTCTTGAGAAATTGATTTCACACAATGAATAAACGACAAAGAGAGAGAGAGAGAGAGAGTTAGTTGGCTGCACAAAGCCTCGATGGACTTTCCCATTCCCCAATAAGCGATAGTGCTTGAAAGTGCTCGTGAATCCTTCCTTCCTCGTATTTTTCACGGTTCATTCTTTCCAGTGAAAGCACAGCTACTGCTTATTCCTAACGTCCCGGACCCACCCTAGGCATCTGTGCTTGCGAATACTTTTGCTGATCTCCAGAACCTCCAGAATATCGTAATGGAGGTGTGATGGAGTGGTCCCATTCCCAAGTTAGCCCAAATGAAATGGATGGCGTTCTGCTGCCTTTGAGACTGGCATGCCATTGAACGTCTCTTATTTCCTCTCAAAATATCGGTTCTCATTTTCAAGAACCAGTAACTTATTACCTTAGCCATTTTGATCTAATAAGTCATGCTGTATTTAATCCTTCTCCTCCAACGACAAATTGCGTCCCCTCAAAAGATGGCTATCGAGAAGCAACAAGATGATTTTTCTGCTTCATGAATAAATTTTAGCAGTTTTCAAACTTGCAATAAAGGTCCTACAGCACTAAATCGAAATTCTCTACGGACGAAGTGAAACACTTTTCCAATCTATCTGACAGAAATTCCGTATTCATTAATCCATTACAGAACAATCACTAAACTAATAAGGAAGATGAATCACGAATTATTATCATGAAACTCATAAGACCTTCCCAGCCATATTCATTATAAAACACATACGAGGGATGGGTAATTCCTTCACAAAACAAATCAAATATATTCCGGAAAAATAGAAAATCATCCCCCTATCTCGCAGAAAGGAATAAACGAAATTCACAATACAACCATTACCTCTTTTCTGTTAAACACGTGGTTAACACTCGTTCTTGAGGGACAGATTTTAAAATTGAGCTATTTTAATGTACATATGCACACACACACACACACACACACACACACACACACACACATATATATATATATATATATATATATATATATATATATATATATATATATATATATATATATATATATATATATATATAACAAAAACACATTAACTTGAAATGATCTTTGTCTGGTGTCTTAAATTTCAGTATCATATTATACATGAGAGAGAGAGAGAGAGAGAGAGAGAGATTAAAGCCGTAAAGCTCTTCTGGCAACGGAAGGATTATGTTAATTCTCCCCAGAACACCACACGAGGGACAAATTTGAATCTTGCATAAATCTGTCTCAGATGACCTCTTTTTCGCACCCTGCAACATGTTCAACATATTGCAAGGTGACCCGACATCGACAAATGCAAGATGAAATCAAATGAATCTTTATAACCAATGAGAGACTGTCAAAATGGTCTCTCGTATTAAAAAGAAAATTCGACTGAAATCAGTAAATGATATGGAAAATGGTGTTGTCCTGAGAAAATGAAAATTCTTCGTACTATAATTTTATTAACAACGTCCAATAAATTAATGCCTATGATAGACATGTATGTATGTATGTGAAAGTTTAAAAATAAAGTGTTCAAAGAAATTATTTAAAAGAAAGTGTTCAAGAGAAAGTCTTCAAGAGAAAGTCTTCAGAGAAAGTTCCCAAGAGAAATTTTCCAAGTGAAGGTCTTCAAGAGAAAGTTTCCCAGATAAATTCTTCAAGAGAAAGTGTTCAACAGAAAGTTCTCAAGAGAAATTCATCAAGAGAAAGTGTTCAAAAGAAAGTTTTTCGAGAGAAAGTCTTCAGGAGAAAGTCTCCAAGAGAAGCTTTCCAAGTGAAAGTCTTCAAGAGAAAGTTTCCAAGAGATATTATTCAAGAGAAAGTTTCCCAGAGAAAGCCTTGAAACGAAAGCCTTCAGGAGAAAGCCTTCAAGACAAAGTCTTCAAGAGAAAATTCCCAAGAGAGAGTTTCCAAGAGAAAGTCTTCAACTGAAAGTTTTCAAGAGAAAGTCTTCAAGCGAAAGTTTCCGAGAGAAGAAACTTCAAAACAGCCACAGAGACAAACAGAGCTATTAAAAAGAACGACTGAGAAATCCCGCGTGTAATTTGCATGATGGGAAAGGACTGAAGGCGGGAAAGTCACATTCCAATTTGCGACAAAAGCGAAGCCAAACTTCTACCTAGTCAGCACAAGCCTTCGGAAGCAACACTTTACTAACTTCATGTCCTTAAAACATCGAAGACAACAATCAGTGCCTGAGCGCCACACAACAAACGTCCAAAACAACATTCGTAAGTTGAACTAACAAATAAGACGAACACTAGAAAACGTGCAGGCCATCACCAAATGGTCCTCTAACAATGTGATTCAACCTTGACAAAAATATTAAGCAGTATTACTCAATGATTGACGTCGGACCGTCACGACATCTTCTAAAGCAATGGTTCTCAACCAGTG
>NC_087207.1:98376484-98386484 GCF_015104395.2 Macrobrachium nipponense | reverse complement strand
GGAACCCTACACTATAAATACTACCTGATATTTGTTAGGACTTTGATAAACCAATAATAATAATAATAATAATAATAATAATAATAATAATAATAATAATAATAATAATAATAATAGGGAAAAACCTCTATATCACAATGTTCTAAGGGATCCACAATAAAAAAAAATAATAGCTCGTGTATAATTTACAAGCACTTTGCAAAGCTTTCATCGGAAGCTTTGTAAAGTGTTTTTAAATCATACATGAACTATTAACATTTCTTTTTTTTATGGTGGACCCCTTAGAGCAATAATAATAATACTGTAAATAATAATGAAACGAACCCAAAATAAGCAGTATCCGACATAAAACACGTTGCTTAACAGTAAACATTTAGGCGTTCTTCGCCAGTTATTCTCAGGGAGAGAGCGCATGTCTTCTTGTTAAGCGAAGTAACTTCCTAACTGGAACTTCCGGCTCTAATTGGCTGTCGTTCTCGGAAATATTGGCACCTTCCCTTCTACACCGACAACTGATGATGGGACACCTAATGAGGTATGTTGTGACTCACGTCATTAAATAGCGACGAATTTAGATCCGTGTTTCTATACATGACTTTTTCAATAGTTTCGTTAGTTAATTTGATTTATGATGTCTCATATGTCGCCGCCTAATTTTTTATTGAAGATGACCTACGTCGTATTCGTAAAACTGTTCTGATTTTTGTCATGCACTATGCGGTACTTCCCCGACGCCTCAGGAACAAAATGTGTACGAATTATGGCTCACGTTATAAACAAGAGTGCTTTCATTGTTTGAATTTTATCTTACAAAAAATCGTGATCCAAAGACGCGAAAGGAGAACGTGAAGTACAAAGACATTGCTTTGTAGGAAACTGGGGAGAATTCTGGGGGGGAAATAGAGAAAATATTGCAATCCTACGATGGTTTCACGTAATATAAATAATTGGTGTTCAATCAACTTAGAAAAAACAATACTCTTGAAAAGACTGAATTCTGCCAGCAGTAACTGTGCTCAGTATTGAGTATCTTAGCACATATCCTTAAGAAGTTTAAAAAACAAAAAAAGGTTTTCTCCGATAATTTCAAGAGATACTGGGGCGACTTTGCATAGCATTCCTGGATAAGCATTGGATAAAAGGGGCAGTGTTTGCATTCCAAATACTATTTGCAGAGACCTAAAAGAAATTCTGTGCTCAGGATCGAAGACGACTGGTCCAAATAAAAATCGGTTCCATTCGATTCTGATTCCTAGTTGGTGAGATTTGGTATAATAGTTTCATATCATCATAAAATATTACTTATTCATATCTTAACCGTTGTACGTATAGAGTTTTTTTAAGCGACTAACAAATGCCCTGACAAAATCAAGTAGTATCCCGTTTCAGAGGATCTTATACACGGATTCATGTGATCAATAACGTTCGTATAAAGGTTAGAGGGAAAAAGTTTTATGGTTTTATTGTTACGATCTTATTCCCGAATGAGTCGAAATAAAGTAATTTTTAAAAGTTCCGGTAGGAGAGAGAATAACAGTGTTGTTTTGAGTAAAAACGTGTTTTGTAATATATCACATTTCACGAACTACGCTTTAGTAAAAAGATTATTTTAGAACAGAATATAGAATTTAGTCAAAAGGCCAAGAGCTGGTACCTACGAGGGAACTCGACAGTAGAAAGGTTTGAAAGGCGTAACAGGAGGAAAACCTCTAAAGTCACGTGAAGAAAGAAAACAGGAATGATAAAGGTTGCAGCTAGGGGCCGAAGGGACGTTGCACAAAGACCCTTCGTAATGCCTACAGTGCACCGCGTGAGGTGCACTGACGGCAATAACCGTCCTACGGATTAAAAAAAAAATAACTCGTACAATGAAACGCGTACTTATTTTTAAGAGACTTCAGATTACGAAAACCAGAAAAAAATAAAAGATTTCCAAACCTTCAGAAGTCCAATCTCGCCACGAAAGCGGAAACGCAATGGGTCAAGAAACTGCCTCTTTTTGTCCTACGTGGAAAGGCCTGTGATTGCTTTTGGAGATATCAAACGATCGATTGTTTTTGAAGAAAAATTCCAGTGGTCCAACTTTCATATCATGGCTGGACCAGATGCATTGCTGTTTTTAAGATCTCTCTCTCTCTCTCTCTCTCTCTCTCTCTCTTCTCGTCTCTCTCTCTCTCTCTCTCCTATCGCAAATTCAGTAAACGAACAACAAACAAATAGGCAATCCATGATGTTTCGATTTCCTTGTCTCTTTGGCTGAATTTCAACTAGAGTAGATGGACTACAGAAGATTGAAAATGGAGAATGTTGCAATTTATAACGTTTTTAATTGATAATTATCAGTGCAGTATCACGTACTTCCCGTAAATGTATGAAGGCGGTTCGCACCCTGTCTATTATTTTTCACCTGTGGATATGTGTGATAAACGAATCACGTGCTAAAGTGATTATAATCATATACATATATATAAATATATATATATATATATATATATATATGATTTATATATATAAATATATATATATATATATATATATAGTATATATATATATATATATATATATATATATGTGTGTGTTGTGTGTGTGTGTCTGTGTCTGTGTATGTATGATATATATATATATATATATATATATATATATAATATATATATATATATATAGATATATATATATATAATATATATATATATATATATAAAGGTTTTGCCACGAAGGAAAAAATGAAAAAGTGAGATAGCCGAGTACTTTCGGTCTTGTTCTGACCCTGTTACTAAGGCAAACTGATTTTACAGAGGAAAACATAGTCAAAAGAAGGCTTAATATCCAAACTGACACTACAAGATTAGCAATAAGGTCGATTTCACTACGAGAAACGAGAACGCCCTGAGGGTACCACACTTTGGAGGATACACACGCGGTAAACCAGTTATTCTTCCAGAAAACAGTACATTTTGAAAAAAAACAAGGAAGCATATACAACTTAATATCATGAAATTTACACAAATTTACCCAAAAAATTATTATTAATGAAAAGATCATAGAAGATATAAATAAATATATATATATATATATATATATATATATATATAATATATATATATATATATATATGTATATATATATATATATATATATATATATATATATATATATATATATATATATCGAGCAAGAGGAAGAGGGAGAGTAGAATATCGAACCCGAGAGAGAGAGAGAGAGAGAGAGAGAGAGAGAGAGAGAGAGGAGAAAATAATAACAATATACATGTGGGACTAATTTATTATTGGTTTTCATTTATACTTAAGGTCCTTCATAAACATCTTACAAATATATGGGTCCAAATGGTACATTCACAGACTAAGATTTAGGTTGTTTTTATTAGTGATTTGTATAATTGCCGATTCCAGTAAATTTTCTTGAAACATAATCATTAGATCTAGCAATTACCGAGGTATCACCCCAATTAATACAATGAGATTTTTCACTCAGATGGATAAACAGTGCATTTGAAGTCTGGGCTGTTTCTAACTCAATGCATATGCTGCTTAATACGTACACAGACCAAGGTAAAACGATGGGCAATCCTTACAAGGAGTTTTTGTAAATTATGTTGTTATTTGTTACGGGACTATTCTTTAATTAGCATATCTTTATGGTATTGTTATAGGAAAAACACTACATTAACATTAAACGATTTAAATATTGATTTTATGGTTTCAAATCCACAAAAGTAAGGTAAGCTAAGTACATTTTTAGGCATTTCTTTTTCATTAATAGCAACACTATAAAACTTTCTGTGAGCTTTTTGATAACATAAATCAATTAAATGAGGTGGGTAGCAGAGATCTTAGTCTGGGAATGTACCATCTGGACCCATATTTGTAGGATGTTTATGAAGGACCTTAAAATAAATGAACTACTAATAAATTAGTCCACAGGAAATTATGTGACTAACGGACATAGGCAATTCATGCAGTACAAGTTCATTACTTAAGTATTCTAGCACAGAGTCAATAGGGACTTTTGTAAACAAGGAACATACATCAAAACGGACAAAGATATCGCTAGGGTTTAGTACAATGTTATTAATTTTTTCCACAAGATCGATTCATTAATAATTTGTTGGGTAAATAAATTTGTGTAAATTTCATGATATTAAGTTGTATATGGTTCCTTGTTTTTTCAAAATATACTGTTTTCTGGAAGAATAACTTGTTTACCGCGCGTGTATCCTCCAAGGTGTGGCTACTCTCAGGCGTTTCCTCGTTTCTGTAGAGTGAAATCGACCTTATTGCTAATCTTGTAGTGTCAGTTTGGATATTGAGCCTTCTTTTGACTATATGTTCCTCTGTAAAATCAGTTTGCCTTAGGAAAGGGTCGGAACAAGACAGAAAATACTCGCTATCTCGCTTTTTCATTTTTTCCTCCTTTATTTTATACATGCATCACGCTTTATATACTTCGTGATCAAGTTATTCATATATATATATATATATATATACATATATATATATATATATATATATATATATATATATATATATATATATATATATATATATATATATATACATACATAAAAATCTGTATGCCTGTTTCTATATGGACATTTGAGGAGATTTACTCAAATATATGCATGTGTGTATGTATGCTTATTAGAGAACGTGCTTACAAATCCAACCAAATTTGAGGAGAAGATTTATATCTTTAATTGCAAAAGTAATCTCATGATCAGTTTTTTATCTTACGTGAGAATTTGCACTGCACCCAAAGGTTTTTATCATTATACTGTAATATCGTACAATTCAAACTACTTCCGAATAATACCATTTCTCCCGTGGGGTAATTTGTTCGGTCAAAGCGGAATCTCAAAATAATCTCAGAGTAAATAATACAGCATACTCGTTAGTGCTGACGTTTCGATAATTGGGTATCAATTCGTTCTTAATACGGGTGATCACGACACCATTAATGGGGAGATCCATAAAACACAACAAATCCTTCTTCGTATTAACAAAATCTTCCTTAATGCCTGTGATGCTTTCGCATTGTTCTCGCTTTGATCTCGCCAGCCGAGAGAATCGACAGCACTGAAATAAAAGCGATCGAGGATACGGTTTTCATGTTCCGTAGTTCAGTATTTTTGGTTGATATTGATACTTTGATCCATATGAAGCACAAGCGTCATTATAGCTAAACGGACTTATACTGAGAAAGGGCGATATTCGTTTGAACAAAGCAAGAGTCACGACGGAACATATCTAATCGGAATCACGAAGCCCAATCTATTGACACAAAAGCAAAGGAAACTGGAACAGTGAACAGGCGACAACTTAATTGAATCTCATATGAACTGGTGTCCATGTTATCATTGATCTGAGAACGAATACTTAAAAATGAGCTGCAGACATTGAAAGTATTACATAACCAAAGAATCATTGCAAGTCTCGTTTCTTTTAGACCTTATTTATGAATTTGTTAATTTATATTTTATTTTCAATAATTGATTTCTTTCTGTATTTCCCATTACCTTCTGTTGCTTCTTTCGAATGCACACTGTAATATTCTTTGGAAGCTTCAATTTCTAGTCAATGGCTTCTTGTTCCGCAAGAATAGAGCTCATCTTCTGAATAATAATAAGAATAAGAATAATAATAATAATAATAATAATAATATACTAATAATAACTAATAATAATAATCCAGAAATCCATCCCGTCAAAAGTGACCAATTATTTCTGCTAGACCCCAGCCACCACCCTTTCCCTTCCACATTTGCAACGGATGAGGAATGCGTTATGAAAAGGTGCCATCTTCTGAATAATAATAATAATAATAATAATAATAATAATAATAATAATAATAATAATAATAATAAAAGTCAAGAAGAAAAGTATCACTCATTGATGTCGCAATACCATGGGACACCAGAGTTGAAGACAAAGAGAGGGAAAAATTGATAAGTATCAAGATCTGAAAATAGAAATAAGAAGGATATGGGATATGCCAGTGGAAATTGTACCCATAATCATAGGAGCACTAGGCATGATCCCAAGATCCCTGAAAAGGAATCTAGAAAAACTAGAGGCTGAAGTAGCTCCAGGACTCATGCAGAAGAGTGTGATCCTAGAAACGGGAGGCGCACATAGTAAAAAAAAGTATGGACTCCTAAGGACATAGGATGCAACCCGGAACCCCACACTATTACCACCCAGTCGAATTGGAGGACTGTGATAGAGAAAAAAAAAATAATAATAATAAGTTATCACCGATATCATCATCACCAAGAGGAAGGGTTGTCATGCCTATGTCCTGCTTGAAGTCACGTAATGAAGGGAATTGATACCTACAGGGAAATCTGTCTACCCTGGACGATGGGCCTCCTACCTTATGGTAGTGATCTTGGAAGCTTTATCCGCCTCAGGGAGGTCGAATGAGGAAGATCTGTAAGAGGACGAAGAAAAAATGGCTATGAGAAATAAGACTCATGTTAGGTGCAAGACGGTGGGGATAGGAAAAGAAATACTGTATTGTTTATTCTTCTCATAATCTGATTTGGAGTGAAAAAGTACCATATCTGGTAATGAACAGCACGTAAGAGATATCACTCTGCAAAAAATTAATCTACTTCACTGTACTTGTACAATAAACTGATAACAATGTCATACTCTCGTCTCTGTAAATTATACCCGAAAATACTGACTAAGAGACAGGGACGTAGGTAAGACTGGATTTACAATAAATGCAAAGCTCACTGGTAGCATTAGACAACAGATTTCAATGAAAGTTCTACTATGTTTAAACAAAATACTTAATCTGTAAAATGTATAAAAAATCAGTGAAAACTGGTCCCTGTCTCTTAAAACATTATGCTTTCATATTTCATTAGAACTAATGCTCGCTCACGTGCATTGTTAAGAATAGCATAATATAACTCATGAACTTCGTTAATTTGAAAAAAAAAATCTTCTACAAAGGGGAATGCTTCTTATTCAGAAGCCAATTACTTATCATTCATAAGTTCAAAGGATTTTGAGAATAAATTATTAACATTCTAGATAAACTATTTCCATATAAGTTGTATTACGAAGACAATTCCAAAAGAACACAAGTAAAATATTAGCGTTATCCTTATCAATGGAATGACATGCAGGACTACCGAGAATCCTCAACATGTGAAGAATCAACAGACTATCATTAAGTTTGTTTATTCCTCGGAAGGTTACACCTCCCGGCTGCTATGAAGAGAATGAAAGGGATATAAATGAGGAAACAAGACGGTAACATACGACTTGCCACTTTGGGGATCCGGAGCACTGTTAACTGAATAGAAATTAATATAGAATTTAGACCAAAGGCCAGGCACTGGGGCAAATGAGGTCCATTCAGCTCTGAAACGGAAATTGACAGTGAAAAGGTCTGAAAGTGTAACAGGAGTAGAACCTCGCAGTTTGCACAATGATCAATTGTTAGAAGGTGCGCGAGTAACATGGAAGACGTCTACGAAATGAGGGACAGTAAAAGAAACGAGAGGGGGTTGTAGCTGAGCGGCAAGGCACTCTGCAAAGAACCGTGAGTAATGCCTACAGTGCACCACACGCTTGCACTAACCCGCCCCCCCCCCTCCCCCCCCCCCCACCCCCCTACGGAGGGATGACTGTTAAGCTCTAAGAAACGAAAGGTTTCGATTTGAATTTGGTGTTGCTATTCGACTTCAAAGATTTTGTAATGCGGAATCTGATAAGGAAATAACTCTCTCTCTCTCTCTCGTCTCTCTCTACTCTCTCTCTCTCTCTCTCTCTCTCTCTCTCTCTCAAATACATAATTTTGGCATTTCATAGCTGTATTAGTGATGATTTTGATCTAAAAGAGTTATTTCCCTTTCAAATTAGTGATTCGAATTACTGGCCCAAATATCCATTTAATTTAGCAGTAAATAATTCACTGGATTCCCGAAAAGCAAACGCTATCATCGACAGAATTGACAAAGGTATTATATTCATCCTCAATTTGTCCAATTCATTTAATTTGATGGAGTTCTGATAACAAAGTAAAGCTCGATTTGTGGAATATTTGGGCTGGAAACCTAAAATGAGCAATTGAAATATATATATATATATATATATATATATATATATATATATATATATATATATATATATATATATATATCGCATGCACACATACATTGGTCATAATGTAAAGTTTGAAAACTTTAAAAGCTCATATCTCCATTACTCTTCAAGATATTTGTGTGATGGAATGCAAACAAAAAAAAAAAAAAAAAAATAAGCTTCATTCAGTTGCTTAGTTTGATTGATTTCTCGATCTCTTGCTTACCTCCAGGTATAATAATTTAAGTAAAGCATAAAGTTTTTTTTTTTTTCACCCCACTATAATACTTAAAATCTGGAAAAATGTTGTATATAAACAATCAAGCAAGCAACCAACGCCGTTAAGTCTTGCTTGCTTGTTCGCTTACGTAAATCAATAAAGCTGACAAAATACAGAATTTCTATGTCCATCTTTTATGAAATAGTATTTAAATCACTAAAAAAGCTGCTAACAAACAAGCGAAATAGCAACCAACGCCGTTAAGTCTTACTTGCTTGCTTGCTTACGTAAATCAATAAAGCTGATAAATGTACATATTTAAAATTCAATAAGTAAGTACGGATTTTTTGGTAGCAAACAAGCAATTAAGCAACCAAGACTGTTTAAGTCTTGCATGCTTGCAAATGTAAACCAATGAAGCTGGCAAAGTACTGTAATGTATTAGCTCATCCTTCTAATATTATTAGCAAACAAACAATCAAACAGCCAAGACAGTTAAGTCTTGCATACTTGCTTTCTTGGCAGCTAACTGAATCAATAAAGTTGACATAAATACAGAATTAAATCAATGGTTAACAAAAGGAAGGATTCCAGTTTACAAAAGTACAGTGCTGCATTGTAACTGGCCCATCCTTCTAACGTTGTTAGCATTGTTAGCAAACAAGCAATCAATTACGGTAGAAATACCTACTTCTCACTCGATGTAGTGGGTCATCATCACGTTCACTATGACTGCTGGACATAGTTGGCACTAACAACTAAAGTGGATACAAAGAAAAAAAGTAATAAAAAAAAAATAAATAAATACCCCGCCCCCGAATAACTCCGTTTAAAGACGAGCCTACTGGTTTGTTATTAAGTCTCACGACCTCCACAACGGATGTATTTTTGTCTTTATTAATGATTTAACTTGCGTTTTTTCTTTATTTTTACTCTTAATAGTTACATAAAGTTTATTATTATTCATTAAACATACATTTAACATTATTTTTAATGCAATTAATGATAACATTACGTTAGGAAGTTCTAGCAAACGTTTTACGGACGTCAGTCCCTCGTTCCCAGCTACGCGAAACTCTTCACTAAGGTATCTTCATTTATTAAAGATTCAATCACCCTGTTTTTTCTTTACTTTCTCTTGCTTTTGTTTTGCTTTTTTAATGGCAAGTCTACTAACCATTTTAAAACATAAATGCAACGATATTTTTTTATAAATTAATGGCATAACATAATGTTAAAAAGTTTTAGTAAATGCTAAAGTATAGCAATCTACACCGGGATCGACGGTGAGTGGTAGGTGAGGGCTTCAGCTCCGAAATCCTCCTCGCTCATACGATCTTGGATAAAAGGGTGAAAATCATATGTTGCTCCAATAAGTTTTCAACCATCTCCCTGACCCAAATTCCAAGACGGATGCAGCTTTGTAGACGTAACAATAATCTGGAAATCGCTAACTTGTGGCGAGCGGGGGATTTAGTTTATTCGGTTGAACCTAAGCTATATTATAATTTTTTTTTTATCATATTTTGGTCACTGGTATCATTGCGGTGATAAATGAATGCTAGTTTAAGCGTTTTATTATTTTCAGTTTATTATCCACGCTCATAAAACTGAAATTGGATACGTGCATAGTTATTTGTGCTATCAAGTCTAGATGTTACTTT
>NC_087207.1:98358984-98371484 GCF_015104395.2 Macrobrachium nipponense | reverse complement strand
ATTTCTGCTAACCGGCGCGAGAGAGGCGCATTGCATGGGAGGGTACTACTGGCCTGCCTCGTGGGCTATTACAAGGAGATGGGTACTGGCATACCTCGGGGGTATCGCTTGACTGGAGGGGTGTTTCAACGCTCATTGGGGGGGTTGGGGGGGAGAAACTTTTTTTTTCTCATTGTGGGTGAACTCCTCCTTCCTTTTTTTTTTTCTTTGTCGGGCTGTTGAAGACGAGGTCTGGCCTTGACATGAATGGCTAAGATATCAGCTGATTGATTAGTTGATGAAGTGAAGCGCCCCGTAGAGTCTTTCTTTTAGAAAAAGAGATTTTTTTTTTTCTCTTGGATGAAGAGAAAAGGAAATAAAGAGATTTTTCTTTCCCATGAATGAAGAGAAAATGGTAGTTAACATGCACCCGGGATGGTTTTGTATGTGTTTTTCCTTATTCTTTGGAAGACAAATATAATGGGGAGACACAGATTATTATTATTTTTTTTATTGTGTTGGAAGGATTACTTTAAATGGTGCCGAGTGGTGATGTATGGTGATCGCCCGGTGCCGTGAATGGTGTTGTATCTGTGTTTTGTGTGGCAATGGTGGTATGGCATGGTGGTGTATGCTGGAGAAATTGTGTGCCCATAAGGTTCAGCATTACTGTTGTATGCTATTTTGAATTTCACCCTTACTTGAGATCTTTGCAAGAGAATTGTTACTATGGAGAGTTATTATTGTTATAATAATTATTATACTTGAGATGTTTCACGGGAGGGTTGCCTAAGTAAAATTATCATTACGGGAGACTTTTTTTCTACGAGAGATTTGAGATATTTCATGGGAGATTATTTTATAATTATTACAGATAATTATTCATGGAGAATTATTACAATGAGTTAATGGGAGATATCTTGTGTTAATTATTTGTTGAGTTTTTGTAACTTTGGAGAATATTTCGGTCATTCATGGGGGATGGGTTTTGCTGAATCTTGATGAATCTGGCTGAATCTTGGTGAATTGTGTTGAATATTGCTGAACCTTTGCTGAATTTTTTGCTTAATTTTTGGAGAATGGATAAGCATTAACATTGGTAATGTTTTTTTGTGCTAATACTGGTGATTTTGCGATAATGATGTTTCTGATACTGATTTTTTTATACTAATATGTGGGTGTTGTAATGCTATCAAGGGTGGTGAGATCTTTTTTGAATATGGGAGGAATTAACAACACATTAGTTTTGTTTTTTCTTTTTTTTTTATGAGTTCAGCAGATAATTGCTTGACATTTAGTGAGTCACGGGAGATAGTTAACAGTGCCATTGATTTTTTTCTTTTCTCCCTTTTTTTGGAAGTTAGCCATAGCTGACACAAGTTTTTTTTCATCATGGGTGAATTTGAGTTTATTTTTTTCTCTGTAGTTTGGTGTGAATAATTTTTTAATATCTCCAGTTCGTGACTTAGAGTCATTATTCGGGAACGTGTTTGTGTTTTCAGCTATTTGATGCTACAGTGAGATTTACGGGATAATTTTTTGCATGTTTTGAATGCATATGTAATGGCACTACATTTTTTGTTTTTTCTTTAGGTATTTGTGTTCCAGAAATGTGAGTTTTCTTGCACAATACATTTGTTGTATTCGTGACAACTTTGTGAGAGATGGAAACTTGGTTAGTTTTCTAGTGGCCTATGTCGTAGTGCATGTGGAGAAGTATTGGCTAAGACACTGTGAATTTAGAGTTCTGTTACAATGAGTTATGGCACATTGGTGATTTTTTTCTAGAATTTTCTAGACAGTTTATATTTTCCGAGTTTTTGCCCTTTTTTTAGCTGTTATGCTAAATTTGAGAGAGTTTTATAGTTTTGACTATAACATTGAGTTATAATTGGAGGTATATTATTTTGGAGTTATAATTTGAGATATAACATATTGGAGATATATTTTTGGCCATTTTGATATTTGCCAATGGTGATGAGAGCTATGTTTAGTTCAATTATTTTGCAGCCATCTTTGTTGCAAATGGAGACATTTTTGAGGAGATTATGGGGCAATATTTGTGAGTGGGGAGTTAGATGCCTTGAGTGCACATTTTTTTGGAGATAGGATTTCATTTTTTTGATATTCCTTTTTAGAGATATATTTTTTTGGAGCCTTGTTTTATTCCACATGGAGTATTGGTGAAATAGGAGAGGCAAATAAATTATTTTGTATTTGCCCGAAATAGAGGTGATTATTCTTTATTCCTGGAGTGTGTGTGTTTTTTATTAAAAAATTTTTTTATTAACATATGGCTATCAGAAGTACGTAAGAGTGAATAATATGTGATTTGTAAAGGTTATTACCTAATGGAGTGAATATTTTTTTCACGTAGAGTGCTCTTCTTATTAATATGGTGTCACATAATTATATATGGAGATGGAATTAATCTTTGGCGGGGTGACCCTTTTTTGTGGTTATGGAGTTATTTTTTTGAGCCAAGAGAAGATTTCTGGTGGTGGTTCTTTCTCTTTGGTTTCGCGACATTTAGAGGCGAGTGGGCATTACTGCATTATAGTCCTATGGAGATGTGTGCTTACTTCAATGATTATAATAATATCCTATTTCGAATATTAACGGTGTAATTCGCATACAGTAAATTATTAAAACTCTTTTCAGTTACAAATGTACACCCAGATATCCTTTTATTTACCTAAAACTTACAATTAGCGTAACTATCTAAAGCCCGGGACGCAGTGTTACCATACAAAAACACCACAGGCGGATGGACGATGAAAAAAAAGAGAGTATAGTGTTCCTATGATTATGGGTACATTTCCACTGGCATATCGCATATCCATCTTATTTCTATTTTCAGGTCTTGATACTTGTCCATTTTTTAACCCTTTCTTTCTCTTCAATTCTGGTGTCCCACGTTATTGCGGGCAATGAGTGATAATTTCTTCTTGGTTTTGTCAATCAACGGTCACGTCTGGTCTATTTGCACCAACTCCTTTCAGGTTGGTGCTCGTACCACTTATTACTGCAAGGTACCTGGTGTTTCTTGCTCTTGCTCCAGTGGAAGGCTTTTGCTACTGAATCATGCCTCTTTTTGTACTGGTGCTGTGCTAGTGCCGGGCATTCGCTTGCTATGTGGTTTATGGTTTCATTTTTCGTATTGCACATCCTACATATGAGAGATGTTATTTCCATCTATCGATTTTTGAACATATCTGGTTCTTAGGGCCTATTCTTGTGCCGCTGTTATCATTCCTTGAGTTTCCTTCTTGAGCTCCCTCCCCTCAGTAGCCATTGCCACGTGTCCTCGCTGGCTAGTTCTTTAGTCTGTCTTGTGTATTGTCCGTGCATTGGTTGTTGTGGCCATTCCTCTGCTTTGCTTGTCGTCCTCCTGTCTCTGTATATTTTCTGGGTCTTTGTCTACTTTTATTAGTCCTTCTTCCCATGCATTCTTGAGCCACTCGTCCTTCACTGGTTTTCATATATTGCCCCAGTGCTCTGTTTCTCGATGACACAGTCCTCTATGCTTAGTAATCCCCGCCCCTCCATCCTTCCTTTCGTGTTATGTATAGTCCTGTCCGTATTTTCTCTTGGGTGTAGTGCTTTGTGTATTGTCATATTTTTCCTCGTTTTCTGGTCTATGTTGCGAAGTTCTGCCTTCGTCTATTCCCACTATTCCTGCGCTGTATCTGATTACTGGCACTGCCCATGTGTTTATGGCTTTTATCATATATCCGGCGTTGAGCTTTGACTTGAGTATCGCCTTGAGTCTCTGCATATATTCTTTCCTGATCGTGTCCTTCATCTCTTGGTGTTTTATATTCCCTCCTTCCATTATTCCCAAGTATTTGTATCCCGTCTCATCTATGTGTATGATGTTGCTCCCATCTGGTAGCTTTATCCCTTCAGTCCTTTTTACCTTCCCCTTTTGTATGATTACTAAGGCATATCTTTCTATTCCAAACTCCATCCTGATGTCCCCAGATACAATCCTTACAGTCTGGATTAGGGTATCTATTTCCTTGATGCTCTTACCATATTGCTTGATGTCGTCCATGAACATCAGATGGTTTAATTCTGTAGCCTCTTTTCTGGAGTTGGTACCCAGCAGCCATACTGCAGAAGATGGATGTGGGCAGGGCCAACTCCAGAAAGAGAGGCTACAGAAATTAACCATCTGAGTTCATGGACGATAGCAAAAAAACTAATATGTTCCTGTTCCTAGGTCGGGTATTCACGATCAGAGAGAGTGAGAGAGAGAGAGAGAGAGAGAGAGAGAGAGAGAGAGAAAGATCTAGCAGCAAACCTTTTGGTAGTATTCTCAACCCAAGAGGATTTTCAATAAGTTGTTGCAATAATTGGCGTTTATTCTCAGATAAAGTCACCTCTCTTCTCTCTCATCTCTCTCTCTCTCTCTCTCTCTCTCACTCTCTCTCTCTCTCTCTCATCTCTCCTCTCTCTCTCCAGTGAGAAGTCGAACTGAAAAAGTTTGACAATGCAAGGGTAAACTTTTCGCATGTAAGTGTGGTCTAATTGTAAAAACTTTTTCTCAGCCGCGTTTACAGAAAACAGTCGTCTTTCTCGATATGCCCGAACTTTTGGCATTTTGTGTTTTTTCTTCTGGACTTTTCATTGCCCTTTGCTTACTGTACAGGTTAATGAACACTAGCTAGATGAAAAAACTACTGCAAGTTCTATTTCTTCCTAAAAATGTTTCGAATTACTTTCATTGTAGAACCCACTCAACAATTGGCGTTTTAATCACGAAATTGGTCCCATTCAGTAAGTTTCCCGAGACAAGGAAAAAAAATGTCTAACTAATTGAATGTAACGGTGCTACGTATTATACACCAACGCAGTGACGCAGCTTATTGCAATAAAGTTCTTGACGAGGCCATTAGTGTAGGCTAAACAATAAGTTATCTCCTGCGTTTTTGCGGAAATGGCATCAATGAAAATGACGGTAATGGTAGCATTTAACTATATCCCCCCAACCCCCCACCCCCCCCACCCCCCCACCCCCCCCCCCCCCCCCCCCCCCCCCCCCCCCCCCCCCCCCCTCCCCCCCCCCCCCCCCCCCCCCCCCACCCCCCCCCCCCCCCCCCCCCCCCCCCCCCCCCCCCCCCCCCCCCCCTACTTACCTTATGACAATAAGTTTATGACTAGAAAGCGCCATTATTATGAAGATCTTTTTTTCAGATGACAGTCGAAACCAACAGGCAGCCTCCAATATCATCTGGTAAATCCTTATTTTCTGAATCTTGAGTGTTCATGAAAATCAGGGTGGTACATAAGATCTTAATTGGTAAGAATTCTTAGAATTCCTTGAATATTTTTGAACACGTGATTTTGAAATAAAATAAAATCTATTGGGAATTGCCTCTAAACCAGAATGGAATTTCCCCCAAGGGGTGAATTCCAGAGCTGGGCGGGGTGGGGGGAATCGTGACAACAGTTGGCAGTCTGAAACTGACTCTAGGACCACACAAAACGCAGTGTGCAACGGTCCGCACTACCGAGAGGCCCACGCTGGGCTTTCTCTCCGCTAGCTTGTGTGTGTGTGTGCTAGTATTTTGTCGCTTAATATTTGGAATGCACCTGTTGAGGCAGGCCAAGAATGGTTGAGAACAAGAACAATCCCGACGTACAAAAGAGCCAAAAAAAAAAAAAAATAGTAAACAAATCCAATACATACATCACGCTGCAGATTTTCCCAATACTGACAACGGAAGCAATACTATTTGCATTCGATACCGATGTTTCCATCTTGCACTGCTTTTATAAGGACCAAAGAATTTTCTGTCCTTTACCCCATTATCCAGGTTACTCGAAACAGATTCTTTTGCCTCACTAAATGTTATGATGTTTTGGTTTTCTTTCTTCGTGAATCTATATGAACATATTTTGCTCCATCTTACCTTTGATCAAAACACTCGAATTAATTTTTTTTTTCTAAACCTTCCTTCCAAAGAGATTTAGTTGATCCTCTTCATTTCCTCATTCAGAAATGTATAATATCAAAGCATTAACAACAACAAACTATGGGCGCCTTAGTGGCGTGGTCGGTATGGTGTTGGCGTGACACCTAGGTGGCCGCGAGTTCGATTCTCGGGCATTCCATTGAGGAGTGAGATATGTGTATTTCTGGTGATAGAAGTTCACTCTCGAAGTGGTTCAGAAGTCACGTAAAGCCGTTGGTCCCGTTGCTGAATAACCACTGGTTCCATGCAACGTAAAATTACCAAAAAAAAAAAAAAAGGAAAACAGAAAACTATGATTTATTTTCATGTCCATGCCACAAGATACTTGTAAATTTAATACAAATTATATATTATTACATTTTCTATAATGATGTCGGATATATTAGTAAGTGAACTTGTGCTCCATTCTGAAATTGATAATCATGAACACGATACAGATTAATAATGATAATCCTGTCTACAAACCAAGAACGCCCAGCTTCACCTCATTATCAACTATCTTGATGCCAGATGTGTATATCCTTAGTCCTGGGGACAGATTTTCAATGGAAATCAGAGAGGATGAGGATTCAGAATCATCATTTTAAACTAAACAACATGATGTCCTTCAGGCCGAACTTTCTCTCTCGGCTGGAAAGCGACCTGCCTGGAATTCCCAGTGTCAGACCAATTCAAAGCTGGATCCTCTCCTCTTTCACTTAACCGCGACGCCTTTATGCAATGAATATGCAACAGGTGCAGTATTTCGGTGCAGCGTTTATTCAAAAGAGCGTTTATTCAATAGAGATGTCCCTCTCGTATGGCCGTCTTTGAGGAGAACTTTGTGTCCTTGGCAGTTCAGATAAAATAATGCATTGTTCTCATAGGATTAATGGCACAGCTATCTGGAATTTTACAGGTTATTGGTCCAGATAACTTGTATTACATTTCATTTTTTGGCTTTACAGTATAGTTCCAGAGTGAATTGTTTTTGTAAGATTACAAAAACTGTTAATGGTAATCACTCGCGGAAAAGGTATGTTTACCTGCTACCAACGCAACCCATTTGTGGCCTTCAGAATGTTCTTGCCCTCTTAGGCCTTGCTTTGTAAACTTATCATGATGGATGGTTTATTTACATAGGTTTTAAAGGAGAAGGGGGCCTGGGATGGACCCCTGGAAATTTGAGCTTACCAGAGTCGTTAATGTTTGGCTATCATATGGGCGAGATACCGTAGTTTCTATTGTTCAATAACCAGGTAAATTTGAAGTAAGTATTGATGATCATATTAATAGCAATTAACTACAGGGAAAGATGTACATTTTTTCACAATGAAAATAAGGCAGGTATTAACTTTTGAAAGTAGTCTGGTGTATTTCTTTTGTGTGAACAAATTTTTTTAATAATATAAATTCGCATATCTAATGAATAAATATCCTACAGGTTTCAAGATGAATTCCTGTCGGTTTCCTGTTTCAAATACTCCAAAGGATCAGAATAAAGAGTGAGTACATCTGTTTTTAGTGCATGAAGTCCTTTTCCATATTTCACGGTCACGGTTGCTTGCACTGTCGGGGCATGGTAGGATGAGAGATGGGCTGTGGGAGGCCGGATAGTGAGGTAGTTTTCGTCTTATTTCGTTTTTCTTTCTCTTTTTTTTTTTCTTTTTAATAGGTAGGCTTTTTACAAAAGACTATATTCCGAGCGGCTTTCATGATTATAACTCAGGCAACGATTTGTACATGTAAATCTTCAAATGAAATCACTTGCACGAATTAAGTTATATCACGTATATGTGGAAATAATCTAATTAATCATGTATATACAAGGAAATCATCAAATGAAATTAGTTAGACGAATTAAATTAAATCACGTATGTATGGAAATCATCTAATTAATCACGCACACATAGAAATCATCAAATTAAATGAGTTAGACGAATCAAATTGAATCAAATATGTATAGAAATCATTTAATTAAGTCGCTTAAACGAATCTAATTAAATCAGTTAGACGATTCAAAGTAAATCACGTATAAATGGAAATAATCAGTTAAATAACGTAGACGAATCAAATTAAATCAATCGGACGAATCAAATTAAATCAGGTATATACGGAACTAAATTAAATAACGAATCAAATTAAATAAATTTGTAAATCATCAAAGCAAATCACTTAGAGTAATCAAATGGAATCACAAATACATGGAAATAAAATCAAATCACTTAGATTAATCGAATTAAATCACGTATACATGGAAATCATCAAACTGAATCAAATATACGAAAAGTTGTATTCATGTGCCAGTTTGAATACGGTATTATCTGTCCACCAGTGGTTCCTTCGTAGACTTCAAGATATTTTCTTATGATGCGTCTTCATCCAGTCACCTTTGCAAATAATCAAACATTTCCCTGCTCTGTTTAGTTGCCAAGATATGTTTGCATTCATATCTGGGTGTGAATTGTTTCTATGTATTAGTACATAATACACTATGGAAAGAAGGAAATACAGGGAAATAGGGCCAGTGTCAGTGTGCGTGTCTGTGCCATAGATACACTCGCTTTGATTTAGTAAAACTTTCCTGTTTTCAAGTTTCTTTTCTTGAATCATAAGTAAACTCACTTTACATGTCAAAATTTACATATCCTTTTGTTCGTTTGTTAGGAGAGAGAGAGAGAGAGAGAGAGAGAGAGAGAGAGAGAGAGAGAGAGAGAGAGAGAGAGAGTCGAAGTTTTGTCTTGAATCATAAGTACGACGTGCTTTATATATGTCAAAATTAACATATCCTTTTGTTCGTGTGTTAGGAAGGAGCCTTGAGAGAGAGAGAGAGAGAGAAACTTGGCATGACCACCATCCCCCAAAAATTTCCTCTTCTCAAGAGAGAATACCGTAATTCTTCGAACACGCGAGGGGGAAGAAGAATGTCAGAGAGTAAGAAAAGAAGGCAGAAAGGCTTTAGAAATGCTTCAGTGCACAGACGACATTAGGTTACCAAAAGGATAAAATAAAAGCCCCAGAGAATGAGAGTTGTGCACCAGAATACAGATTTACACTCAGCCATATTCTCACGCGAAGTGGAACGAGTTCGAACGTCTTTTCTGCAGTTCAGAAGGAAGAATTATCACTGAGCCCAAGATTAGTGAAAAACACGCACGCGACGCTTGGTAAAGAATGGAATATGCTAAATGGTACGTCGTGAAAGGAAAATTTGGGTAATAAATATAATAGTCAAGAGTAAGTGGCGAGAATTGTGCCAATAAAACAGGACAAATTATTATCTGAAAGGTGAACAAGGTATTTCCAATTCTTTTTTTATAAGTTATTACACCAAATCATAACAAACCGATAGAGGAAAGGCATCTGCAGAATAGCGAAGAATTTGTGCTTCATTTAAGATGAGTAAGGTGACGCCATGCTATAGTAGATTCACATCAACCGTGCATTTGATGTCTAGGCCAGTCCCTTACGACGCTGCTGATTGGCTGTTGATAAGCCAATCACAGGGCTCGAAACTCTCAGTCTCCCTCGAGAGTTCACATAGGCAAGATGTATGTTCCACCTCTACTGAGGGATACTTTTGAAAGACGTATCTCTCAAGAGAGGTGGAACATAGATCCTAACCATGTGAACTCTTGAGAGAGACTGAGAGTTTTCAGCCCTGTGACTGGCTTATCAACAGCCAATCAGGAGCGTCGTAAGGGACTGGCCTAGACATCAAATGCACGGTTGGTGTGAATCTACTATAGCTCTGGTGACCTGCTCTTTTCCTACCCCAGATGTTACCTGGAGGAATGAAAGAAGAAGGACCGAGAATGGAACTCAGTAGCGGGAATCTTCGAGTGATCCAGTGACAAATAAAAAGAAGTAACAAAAAATGCGCTGAACTCTCTTCGGCGAAGAAATTCGAGTTTCCTCATAGCGTATAAATCAAGGACACCGAAAATAGATGTATGAGCCGCGGCCCGTCAAACTTTAACCACGCCCCTTGGCGGTTTGTCCTATACAGTCTTGCCAGACGCACGGTTATGGCTAACCTTTAACCGAAAATAAATAGAAGCTAATGAGGCTAAAGGATTGCTATTTGTTCCGTTTTGACGATTGGAGGGTGGACGATCAACATACCAATTTGCAGCCCTCTAGCCTCAGTGGTTTTTAAGATCTGAGGGGGGACAGAAATAGTGCGGACCAGTAGACAAATCCAACTCAATAGTTTCCATTTACAGAAAACGAAAAAGTGAGTAGCTCCATGAAAATTCACTTGCCAAAGTAAAGTAGACCTTCAAAGTCTTAACGAGATAGGCAGCCACTCCTCCTGGAAGCCAATTCCCTTGATTAGTTCACCGGAATTTCTTTCTTCTCTTCTTTCCTGAAGACCTACTTGACAGGCATTTACAGAAAGCCATTATATTATTATTATTATTATTATTATTATTATTATTAGTTGTTGAATCTCTCTCTCTCTCTCTCTCTCTCTCTCTCTCTCTCTCTCTCTCTCTCTCTCTCTCTCCATGAGACCTACTTGACAGGCATTTACAGAAAGCCATTATTATTATTATTATTATTATTATTATTATTATTAATATTATTATTATTTAACGAAGCAGAATGCTAAAAGCCCAAAAGTCCAATAAGGAAGGAATTCGAGTACAGGAAATGAAATTAAACAGAAAAAACAATTTCATAAAAGATTACAGGGAACAGTAGATAGGAAAACTTTAGGAACGAAGTAGATGAGACAAATGAAAAACATACTAAGAAGTGAAAGCAACGAACAATCACCCAAATGTCGAAAACGAATAAAGGTTAGAGAAATTATAGTCGTTGAATAAAATCAATGGCGACAGTACAGAATAACATGAAATAAATATGAACAAATCATTTAATATATATATATATATATATATATATATATATATATATATAGTATATATATATATATATATATATATATATATATATATATATATATATATATATATATATATATATATATATATATATATAAACAGATATTTAGCCTGATTCGTCTTTGAAGCAAACCGAAGCACATTATCGCCAATCAGACAGAATTTCTGAAAAACTTTTCCTTTTAAGTCCTATTGGAAAGCAATTTGTCTCTCTGACGATTGGGGAAATAGGACGAACTGCCCTGCTCGTTAGGAACCAAGTGACAAGTCGTAAACAGGGCACAGAAAGGAAGAAATGAGAACTTGATCAGTTCTTCGCAATAAAGATGTTTTTCCCCTCACTTGGGTTATTGTGTAAAGGGAGAAACGAAAAATGAACAGATATAAGAAGAACAATCGATGACGATAGAAAACTTTAATTAAAAAGGGGACCCCCTACCATTTCGAATATATTGAGGTCTTTTTTCCGTGGCTGAGCAGCTACAACAGAGTTCATGTCATGGGCAAATATTGTTGAAAAATGATGAGTAAATACTGGCCAATACTCAACCGCACCTTGTCAAAATCAGCACCACTCAAGAAATGCATCTGGGACAGGATGGAAGACATTATGTAGCAAAATCTATCTAGTAAAAGCTTTTAAAAATTTCAATTTCATTATCCCTCAAACTTTTATGTTTCTGTCCGTCTCAGCTGCCGTATATAATGCTTTTCCATACAAGTATCTGCTGATGTCATTCCTTTCCACTTGAGTCCGACAGACCTCAGCGTTGGCTGTCACACTTTTTGTTTATGAAATCCAAGCCGACTGCCCCCTTCCCTACAAAACTCGAATCTAGCCCTGAAATGCCGGAGTCATCTGTTGTGAAAATCATGAACTCTATACCAGAAAATTGGAACTGGCTACAGTCACCATAATCGCGAGTACACTATCTAGTTGACTATGACAAAGAGAACGTTACTCTGAGTCACTTGTGCTACTTCACACATCACGTGACCCAGAAACCTCCCATTTTTCAGAGGAGGAGGAGTCTTCCTTCATTAAAGACGTTTTCAGTCATCATAACCGATTCCGCCATCATATCTGTCGCCGAATCACGAGATGGCTCATTATCGCAAACCTCGTACCTCGTAATGTTTGTTTATCTGATTATGATAAGCGATGTCACTGTTGCTAATTACGCTTAGTGATATGTAACTCGAGTTGGAAAGGGAACTTAATAATCAGTGATGAATCTTGCAAGACTCTTTCCTCAAAACACAAAGAGCAAAGTGCAAAGGAAGTCAACTTTTCCTTCTAGTGTATAAAAATGTTTTCATTTGAGGCTTCCTCAACGTAAAGAAAAAAGTCACATCTCTGAAGGTTTCATTACTGATGAAGTGTGATTATTTTGTTTTTATGGTCTCGGGTAAAATTAATGTAACTTTATCAATTATTTTATCTCCGTCTGGTTTATTCATTGCAAGGACAATGGGGATGAACTTGTAGGATTTTCTTTTCTATTGAAGAAAGAAGAGAGGGTAGGAGGCATGAGAGGGAAAATGGACACCGGATATTCACCCGTCAGCCGAAGTGAAATGTACTTATTGGTGTCTGTCTTCTGTGGAAACGTTAAATTCTTTGGTGAATGTCTTTTGTGGAAACGTTAAA
>NC_087207.1:98351484-98353984 GCF_015104395.2 Macrobrachium nipponense | reverse complement strand
TAGACGAAGAGCCACAAATATACAGAGACAGGAGAATGACAGACGAACAGAGACTGGCACAACAAACCAATGCACGGACAATACATGAGACAGACTAAAGAACTAGCCAGCGATGACACATGGCAATGGCTACAGAGGGGAGAGCTAAAGAAGGAAACTGAAGGAATGATAACAGCGGCACAAGATCAGGCCCTAAGAACCAGATATGTTCAAAGTACGATAGACGGAAATAACATCTCTCCCATATGTAGGAAGTGCAATACGAAAAGTGAAACCATAAACCACATAGCAAGTGAATGCCCGGCACTTGCACAGAACCAGTACAAAAAGAGGCATGATTCAGTAGCAAAAGCCCTCCACTGGAGCCTGTGCAAGAAACATCAGCTACCTTGCAGTAATAAGTGGTACGAGCACCAACCTGAAGGAGTGATAGAAAAATCAGGCAAAGATCCTCTGGGACTATGGTATCAGAACGGATAGGGTGATACGTGCAAAACAGACCAGACGTGACGTTGATTGACAACGTCAAGAAGAAAGTATCACTCATTGATGTCGCAATACCATGGGACACCAGAGTTGAAGAGAAAGAGAGGGAAAAATTGGATAAGTATCAAGATCTGAAAATAGAAATAAGCAAGAAGATATGGGATTTGCCAGTGGAAATCGTACCCATAATCATAGGAGCACTAGGCACGATCCCAAGATCCCTGAAAAGGAATCTAGAAAAACTAGAGGCTGAAGTAGCTCCAGGACTCATGCAGAAGAGTGTTGATCCTAGAAACGGCACACATAGTAAGAAGAGTGATGGACTCCTAAGGAGGTCAGGATGCAACCCGGAACCCCACACTATAAATACCACCCAGTCGAATTGGAGGACTGTGATAGAGCAAAAAATAATAATAATAATAATAATAATAATAATAATCAATAATAATAATAATAATATAATAAATAATAATAATAAATAATAATTTTAGTTGGGAAAAACTCTCTATTGCGAGAGTATATATAATATTCTAAGGGGTCCACAATAATAAAAAAATCGTAGCGTAGGACTGAAGATGAACCCAGGAAAGGGTTCGACAGCTTTTTCTAAAGGGTTTTAAAATTATACACGAACTCGCAACATTTTTTTTTATTATTGTGGACCCCTTAGAACAAAAATAATAATAATAATAATAATATACAATGAGAGGAAAACAAAGTGACTATTTCTGTGCAATGACAGACGGCTATATGAACCTAATGATAAGCAAGTTATTTTAAATACATAGGAAAAAGGAAAGAGTTCCTAAGAGCCAGGGTTCGTCATCTTCAAAAATCAGTGGGAGAAGGACATTATTCAGGAATTTTGGCCAGGAAAAGTCAAAGAAAAAAATCACAATATTTCTTGGGGTTACGATAATCCTCAAGGTTCTGGTACAAAACACTGCAAAGGTGGATACATAGTTAATAAAAAAAATCTCCCAACGGGTGTATACTAAACACGCCGGAAAGGTAGATACATAACAGGTTAAAACCATTGGTTAAAACCATTATCATATGCTACTTTTTCTACCTGGACTCGAGCCAAGAAGTGTCAGAGCCGTAACATGAATATAACTCCCGCTCACAAGACCGGATTTTGAAACTTCCATCTTGGGTGTAGCAACCAAATTAATTGATCAAGTGTTAAGGTTTATAATATAACTTGATGACCAGTAATACGAACAGCACTCATGGCAGGTCTTAAGATTGTGTGCCCCTTTCTTATCAAGTGGTACTTTACTGATTGGAACATCGCGTCCTCCTGCATCAAGCACTTTCTGCTTTCCTAATGCAAAAATGTACGCTATGTTCACGTCAGGTTTCTCTCATCACTCGAAGGTATTTATCATTCCCTGTGACGAGTTGGCTACAGCGGGGAATTAGTAACTACCTACTCTCCATAGGGGGTGGGGCTGGGGGTAGGTGCCCGGTTGGTCCGATAGTATTCCAATAGCATCGACCCTTTGATTGGGTTTGCGGGTTTGTTAGACGCGTCTTGACGCATCTTTGGAACTAGATCCAAGCTCCAGTCTGCTGCGTCAGGCAAAGGGTTTTTTTTTGGGTTTTTTTTTTAAAGATCAGCAGGTAGTGTAGGCCTCTGGAACGAGATATAATTAGCATATGCCTTTCAGTCTTCTTTGGCCGTTAAACGAAGCAATCAGTCAAAACTAAGACATCTGGTTTTTGTGCCTCTTATCAGTATTTATAGATGCGTTAATACTTTAATAGCGGATATTAAACCCGTAAGATAAGCGGACGCCTTAATTGTGTCAGTATTAGGAAGTTTACTGAGGAAACAAAACTTGGAGGCAAGAGAGGCTTGGGATGCTGTCCTTCTAAACGCTCTTCGTTTATACTAAGACTATAATTAAGAGAGAGAGAGAGAGAGAGAGAGAGAGAGGAGAGAGAGAGAGAGAGAGAGAGAGAGAGATATCAAACCAAAAAGTATTAAATCAACCAAACGAAAGTCAAA
>NC_087207.1:98343984-98346484 GCF_015104395.2 Macrobrachium nipponense | reverse complement strand
TTCTTAACGGTCTAGTTATGCAAAGTATATCAGAATTCGTCATCATTGTGCTATACTGTCAAATTGGAGGCTTCGCTTAGTCGTCGATTAATAAAAATAGGTAAATAACAGTTTTTTGGAGGCCATTACAACAGTTTATTCGACAATGAAGTGCATTAATAAATGGAATAGTCTAGTTTAGCCTTTATCAAAACTCACTTGCACGATTCATTCATGCGTGTGATTTGAGATTATGATTTATATATATATATATATATATATATATATATATATATATATATATATATATATATATATATATAGTATATATATATATATATATATATATATCTATATATATATATATATATATATAATATATATATATATATATATCTATCTATATATATATGATATAGATATATATATATATATATATATATATATATAATATACTATATATATATATATATATATATATATATATATATACATATATCTTTTTTTTTTTTTGCGCTTTAAGGTATTTATAGATAGTTCGTGTCTATGTTCCATGTTTCTTTGATTTTCACTTTGCCTGAGGGTATGGGTGATGTTTTGTAATATACAAGGAATTATTATTTTTCTCTCTCGTTCACCATAGGACTTGTAGGCGTCGTTCCTGACAAAATCAGTATGTGAAGAACATGATGCAAAGAGTCTCCAGAGAAACCACAGCACAATGTAGGGATAATTTCAAGGTCGGGACTTGCTTCTGTATATGAATAATATAGGCATCTACCTTCTCCTCAAAAAGGGAAAGGTTCTCTGGAAATGATGGAGGACAGAGAGAGCGGGAGAGACTCTCTCCCCTCTCTCTCTCTCTCTCTCTCTCTCTCTCTCTCTCTCTCTCTCTCTCTCTCTTTAGAGGCATTACTTTTCTGGTCCCAGCTTTGTGAAAGATACCATGAAAATAAAACTACATTTAAATTGTAATATTTTCCCAGTAACTGCTGCCAATAGAGCATTATTTCGAACTGTAAAACGTTATCGATTTGATGAGAGAGAGAGAGAGAGAGAGAGAGAGAGAGAGAGAGAGAGAGAGAGAGAACACTTCAGAGGGCAACCCAAAACCTCTGAAGCCACATTATGAGTCGGTGTGATCCTGCAAAGGCTCCAAAGGCTTCTCTTTGCAACGGGTTGCGTTGGAAATGGGAAGTTGCTGCAGAACAGCTGTTGTTATGCTTTAAGTAATGATGTCAGCTTTAGAGACTTTCTGGGGAGACGACACAAAGAAAGAGGGTTGGGTGTTGGGGGAATGGCAAGGATGAATAAAATGAAGAGATGTGGCTGACATCATTCTGATAATAATATATAACGACATAAAGAAGAATGCCAGTACTACTTCTAGTTCTAAGACAAAAGATGATTATGAGTTTTTTCCTGCCTTTTATACCCCGAAGAAAAAAAGTGACAATAACGTGTTTTCCTTTTCTCTATCATTAGTATTAAAAAAATGTTATATAATAACATAATGAATGCCAGGACTGCTTCTAGTTTAAATAAAAGAGGTGGGGATTTTAAGAGATGTGTGGTTCAATTTTTATTTTATTCTATACCCCAACAAGAAATAAGAAAAAAATATTCACAAGAACGCTCTTGGTCTCTACCATTAGCATTAAGAAATGGTATATAATAACGCAAAGAAAAATGCCCTCCCCCCACCACCACCACCAAAAAAACGAAAGGATTTTAAGAGACGGTTTGTTCCTGTTCCTTCCTTTTATAACCCCAACGAGAAATACATTTATGCAGAAGGGGAAGCTGGAAAACGTCCTCCTGGGGGCGAAGTGACCATCTGGAAATACGAATGAGTTTTGGATGAGTTTTCTGTGAGTGCCCTCTGGTCACCACTTCCGGTGCCTTTCCCGAACGACAGCCATACATAAATACATGCGCTGGGTTTTCTTTGGCTTTGCCTTTTTTGGTTTGAGTTTTTGGAACTTTGGAAGTTCAAGAAAAGATTTAGAGCATCAATACCTTCATACTATTCTCCTTGCATTTTAATAAATTTTATCTATTTGTTTGTTTATTCATTTTTTTTTTTCTTTTTTTTTTTTTTTTTTTAGTAAGTGGGATCTCTGCTTTTTGTATTTCCCTTTACGTCTTATTTATTCCTAATGAACACCATATTCTTTGGAAGCTTGAATTTCAAGCCAATGACCCTTTTGGTGGCCTTGTTCCATATGAATAGGTTTTCATCTTGTGAATAATAATAATAATAATAATAATAATAATAATAATAATAATAATAATAAAGTAATAATAATAATAATATAATAAGAATAATTAGACCAGAAAACTAGGAGACATATGACAATGCACAAGGTCACTACACCCAAGAGCAAACACGGACAGACTATATGCATAACACGAAAGGAAGGAGGGAGAGGACTACTAAGCATAGAGGACTGCGTCAACATCGAGAATAGAGCACTGGGGCAATATCTTGAAAACCAGTGAAGACGAGTGGCTCAAGAGT